>NW_027225655.1:0-254413 GCF_038994185.2 Dermacentor albipictus
CGAACCTAACCTAACCTAACCTAACCTAACCTAACCTAACCTAACCTAACCTAACCTAACCTAACCTAACCTAACCTAACCTAACCTAACCTACCTAACCTAACCTAACCTAACCTAACCTAACCTAACCTAACCTAACTAACCTAACCTAACCTAACCTAACTAACCTAACCTAACCTAACCTACCTAACCTAACCTAACCTAACCTAACCTAACCTAACCTAACCTAACCTAACCTAACCTAACCTAACCTAACCTAACCTAACCTAACCTAACCTAACCTAACCTAACCTAACCTAACCTAACCTAACCTAACCTAACCTAACCTAACCTAACCTAACCTAACCTAACCTAACCTAACCTAACCTAACCTAACCTAACCTAACCTAACCTAACCTAACCTAACCTAACCTAACCTAACCTAACCTAACCTAACCTAACCTAACCTAACCTAACCTAACCTAACCTAACCTAACCTAACCTAACCTAACCTAACCTAACCTAACCTAACCTAACCTAACCTAACCTAACCTAACCTAACCTAACCTAACCTAACCTAACCTAACCTAACCTAACCTAACCTAACCTAACCTAACCTAACCTAACCTAACCTAACCTAACCTAACCTAACCTAACCTAACCTAACCTAACCTAACCTAACCTAACCTAACCTAACCTAACCTAACCTAACCTAACCTAACCTAACCTAACCTACCTAACCTAACCTAACCTAACCTAACCTAACCTAACCTAACCTAACCTAACCTAACCTAACCTAACCTAACCTAACCTAACCTAACCTAACCTAACCTAACCTAACCTAACCTAACCTAACCTAACCTAACCTAACCTAACCTAACCTAACCTAACCTAACCTAACCTAACCTAACCTAACCTAACCTAACCTAACCTAACCTAACCTAACCTAACCTAACCTAACCTAACCTAACCTAACCTAACCTAACCTAACCTAACCTAACCTAACCTAACCTAACCTAACCTAACCTAACCTAACCTAACCTAACCTAACCTAACCTAACCTAACCTAACCTAACCTAACCTAACCTAACCTAACCTAACCTAACCTAACCTAACCTAACCTAACCTAACCTAACCTAACCTAACCTAACCTAACCTAACCTAACCTAACCTAACCTAACCTAACCTAACCTAACCCAACCTAACCCAACCTAACCCAACCTAACCCAACCTAACCCACCTAACCTAACCTAACCTAACCTAACCTAACCTAACGTATGATGCCATTCTGTTTTCGGTGTCCCAAACTATGCCACCACTTCGTCACATGACTAACCTAACCGGTTAGGTTTGTCGCGGCTTGAATTTGGCAATCCGAAACTATGGCACCATTTCGTCACATGACCAACCTAACCGATGACGCCATCTCCGGTATCTCACACCGCGCCACTAACTCAGTTTTGGGAATCCGAAACTATGGCACAATTTGTCACATGACCAACCTAACCGATGACGCGATCTCCGGTATCACACCGCGCCACCAATTCAGTTTTGGGAATCCGAAACTATGGCACCATTTCGTCACATGACCAACCTAACCGATGACGCGATCTCCGGTATGTCACACTGTGCCACCTACTCAGTTTTGGGAATCCGAAACTATGGCCCCATTTTGTCACATGACTTACCTAACCGATCACGCAATCTCGGGTACGTCACACCGCGCCACTCAGTTTTGGGAATCCGAAACTATGGCACAATTTGTCACATGACCAACCTAACCGATGACGCGATCTCCAGTATCTCACACCGCGCCACCAATTCAGTTTTGGGAATCCGAAACTATGGCACCATTTCGTCACATGACCAACCTAACCGATGACGCGATCTCCGGTATGTCACACTGCGCCACCAACTAAGTTTTGGGAATCCGAAACTATGGCACCGTTTCGTCACATGACCAACCTAACCGATGACGCGATCTCCGGGATGTCACACCGCGCCACCAACATAGTTTTGGGAATCCGAAACTATGGCACCATTTTGTCACATGACTTACCTAACCGATGATGCGATCTCGGGTGTCACACCGCGCGGCCAACTTGGATTTGGGAATCCGAAACTATGGCACCATTTCGTCACATGACCAACCTAACCGATGACGCGATCTCCGGTATGTCACACTGTGCCACCTACTCAGTTTTGGGAATCCGAAACTATGGCCCCATTTTGTCACATGACTTACCTAACCGATCACGCAATCTCGGGTACGTCACACCGCGCCACTCAGTTTTGGGAATCCGAAACTATGGCACAATTTGTCACATGACCAACCTAACCGATGACGCGATCTCCAGTATCTCACACCGCGCCACCAATTCAGTTTTGGGAATCCGAAACTATGGCACCATTTCGTCACATGACCAACCTAACCGATGACGCGATCTCCGGTATGTCACACTGCGCCACCAACTAAGTTTTGGGAATCCGAAACTATGGCACCGTTTCGTCACATGACCAACCTAACCGATGACGCGATCTCCGGGATGTCACACCGCGCCACCAACATAGTTTTGGGAATCCGAAACTATGGCACCATTTTGTCACATGACTTACCTAACCGATGATGCGATCTCGGGTGTCACACCGCGCGGCCAACTTGGATTTGGGAATCCGAAACTATGGCACCATTGTCACATGACTACCCTTACCTAACCAATGCCGCGATCTCGGGTATGTCACACCACGCCGCCAACTTGGATTTGGGAATCCGAAACCATGGCACCATTTGTCACATGACTAGCCTAACGGATGACGCGGTCTCTGCTATGTCACACCGCGTCACTACTTAGTTTTGGGAATCCGAAACTATGGCACAATTTGTCACATGACCAACCTAACCGATGACGCGATCTCGGGTGTGTCACACCGTGCCACCAACTCAGTTTTGGGAATCCGAAACTGGCACCATTTCGTCACATGACCAACCTAACCGATGACGCTATCTCCAGTATGTCACACCGCGCCACCAAATCAGTTTTGGGAATCCGAAACTATGGCACCATTTCTTCACATGACCAACCTAACCGATTACGCGATCTCCGGTATGTCACACCGCGCCACCAACTCAGTTTTGGGAATCCGAAACTATGGCACCATTTCGTCACATGACCAACCTAAGCGATGACGCGATCTCCGGTATGTCACACCGCGCCACCAACTCAGTTTTGGGAATCCGAAACTATGGCACCATTTCGTCTCATGACAAACTTAACCGATGACGCGATCTCCGGTATGTCACACCGCGCCACCAACTTAGTTTTGGGAATCCGAAACTATGGCACCATTTTGTCACATGAGTAACCTAACCAATGACGCGATCTCAGGTATGTCACACCGCGCAGCCAACTTGGATTTGGGAATCCGAAACTATGGCACCATTTCGTCACATGACCAACCTAACCGATGACGCGATATCCGGTATGTCACACTGTGCCACCTACTCAGTTTTGGCAATCCGAAACTATGGCCCCATTTTGTCACATGACTTACCTAACCGATCACGCAATCTCGGGTACGTCACACCGCGCCACTAACTCAGTTTTGGGAATCCGAAACTATGGCACAATTTGTCACATGACCAACCTAACCGATGACGCGATCTCCGGTATCTCACACCGCGCCACCAATTCAGTTTTGGGAATCCGAAACTATGGCAACATTTCGTCACATGACCAACCTAACCGATGACGCGATCTCCGGTATGTCACACCGCGCCACCAACTCAGTTTTGGGAATCCGAAACTATGGCACCATTTCGTCACATGACCAACCTAACCGCTCACGCCATCTCCGGTATGTCACACCGCGCCACCAACTCAGTTTTGGGAATCCAAAACTATGGCACCATTTCGTCACATGACCAACCTAAAAGATGACGCGATCTCCGGTATGTCACACCGCACCACCAACTCAGTTTTGGGAATCCGACACTATGGCACCATTTCGTCACATGACCAACCTAACCGATGACACGATCTCCGGTATGTCACACTGCACCACCAACTTAGTTTTGGGAATCCGAAACTATGGCACCATTTTGTCACATGGCTTACCTAACCGATGACGCAATCTCCGGTATCTCACACCGCGCCACCAATTCAGTTTTGGGAATCCGAAACTATGGCACGATTTCGTCACATGACGAACCTAACTGATGACGCGATCTCCGGTATGTCACACTGCACCACCTACTTAGTTTTGGGAATCCGAAACTATGGCACCATTTTGTCACATGACTTACCTAACCGATGACGCAATCTCGGGCATGTCACACCGTGCCACCAACTCAGTTTTGGGAATCCGAAACTATGGCACCATTTTGTCACATGACTACCCTTACCTAATGCCGCGATCTCGGGTGTCACACGCTACCAACTCAGTTTGGGGAATCCGAAACTATGGCACCATTTCGTCACATGACCAACCTAACCGACGACGCGATCTCCGGTATGTCACACCGCGCCACCAACTAAGTTTTGGGAATCCGAAACTATGGCACCATTTTGTCACATGACTTACCTAACCGATGACGCGATCTCGGGTGCCACACCGCGTGGCCAACTTGGATTTGGGAATCCGGAACTATGGCACCATTTGTCACATGACTACCCTTACCTAACCAATGCCGCGATCTCGGGTATGTCACACCACGCCAACTTGGATTTGGGAATCCGAAACCATGGCACCATTTGTCACATGACTAGCCTAACAGATGACGCGATCTCCGATGTCACACCGCGTGACTACTTAGTTTTGGGAATCCGAAACTATGGCACCATTTCGTCACATGACCAACCTAACCGATGACGCGATCTCCGGTATCTAACACTGTGCCACCAACTCAGTTTTGGGAATCCGAAACTATGGCACGATTTCGTCACATGACCAACCTAACCGATGACGCGATCTCCGGTATGTCACACCGCGCCACCTACTTAGTTTTGGGAATCCGAAACTATGGCACCATTTTGTCACATGACTTACCCAACCGATCACGCGATCTCGGGTATGTCACACCACGCCACCAACTCAGTTCTGGAAATCCGAAACTATGGCACCATTTCGTCACATGACCAACCTAACCGATGACGCGATCTCCGGTATATCACACCGCGCCAACTCAGTTTTGGGAATCCGAAACTATGGCACCATTTCGTCACATGACCAACCTAACCGATGACGCGATCTGCGGTATGTCACACCGCACCACCAACTCAGTTTTGGGAATCCGAAACTATGGCACCGTTTCGTCACATGACCAACCTGACCGATGACGCGATCTCCGGTATGTCACACCGTGCCACCTACTTAGTTTTGGGAATCCGAAACTATGGCACCATTTTGTCACATGTCTTACCTAACCGATGACGCGATCTCGGGTGTCACACCGCGCCACCAACTCAGTTTTGGGAATCCGAAACTATGGCACTATTTGTCACATGACAAACCTAAACGATGACGCGATCTACGGTATGTCACACTGCTCCACCAACTTAGTTTTGGGAATCCGAAACTATGGCACGATTTCGTCACATGGCCAACCTAACCGATGACGCGATCTCCGGTATGTCACACCGCGCCACCTACTTAGTTTTGGGAATCCGAAACTATGGCACCATTTTGTCACATGACTTACCTAACCGATGACGCGATCTCGGGTGTCACACCGCACAGCCAACTTGGATTTGGGAATCCGAAACTATGGCACCATTTGTCACATGACTACCCTTACCTAACCAATGCCGCGATCTCGGGTATGTCACACCACGCCGCCAACTTGGATTTGGGAATCCGAAACCATGGCACCATTTCTCACATGACTAGCCTAACGGATGACGCGATCTCCGATGTCACACCGCGTCACCAACTTAGTTTTGGGAATCCGAAACTATGGCACCATTTTGTCACACGACTAACTTAACCGATGACGCGATCTCCGGTATGTCACACTGCACCACCAACTTAGTTTGGGAATCCGAAACTATGGCACTATTTTGTCACATGACTAACCTAACCGATGACGCGATCTCGGGTATGTCACATCACGCCAGCAACTAAGATTTGGCAATCCGAAACTATGGCACCATTTTGTCACATGACTACCCTTACCTAACCAATGCCGCGATCTCGGGTATGTCACACCACGCCGCCAACTTGGATTTGGGAATCCGAAACCATGGCACCATTTTGTCATGACTAGCCTAACCGATGACGCAATCTCCGATATGTCACACCGCGCCATCTACTTAGTTTTGGGAATCCGAAACTATGGCACCATTTCGTCACATGACCAACCTAACCGATGACGCGATCTCCGGTAACTCACACCGCACCACCAATTCAGTTTTGGGAATCCGAAACTATGGCACCATTTCGTCACATGACCAACCTAACCGATGACGCGATCTCCGGTATGTCACACCGCGCCACCAACTCAGTTTTGGGAATCCGAAACTATGGCACGATTTCGTCACATGACGAACCTAACTGATGACGCGATCTCCGGTATGTCACACCGCGCCACCTACTTAGTTTTGGGAATCCGAAACTATGGCACCATTTTGTCACATCACTTACCTAACCGATGACGCGATCTCGGTTATGTCACACCGCGCCACCAACTCAGTTATGGGAATCCGAAACTATGGCACCATTTTGTCACATGACTAGCCTTACCTAACTAATGCCGCGATCTCGGGTGTCACACGCCACCAACTCAGTTTTGGGAATCCGAAACTATGGCACCATTTCGTCACATGACCAACCTAACCGATGACGCAATCTCCGGTATGTCACACCGCGCCACCAACTTAGTTTTGGGAATCCGAAACTATGGCACCATTTTGTCACATGACTTACCTAACCGATGACGCGATCTCGGGTGTCACACCGCGCAGACAACTTGGATTTGGGAATCCGAAACTATGGCACCATTTGTCACATGACTACCCTTACCTAACCAATGCCGCGATCTCGGGTATGTCACACCACGCCGCCAACTTGGATTTGGGAATCCGAAACCATGGCACCATTTGTCACATGACTAGCCTAACGGATGACGCGATCTCCGATGTCACACCGCGTCACCAACTTAGTTTTGGGAATCCGAAACTATGGCACCATTTTGTCACACGACTAACTTAACCGATGACGCGATCTCCGGTATGTCACACTGCACCACCAACTTAGTTTTGGGAATCCGAAACTATGGCACTATTTTGTCACATGACTAACCTAACCGATGACGCGATCTCGGGTATGTCACATCACGCCAGCAACTAAGATTTGGCAATCCGAAACTATGGCACCATTTTGTCACATGACTACCCTTACCTAACCAATGCCACGATCTCGGGTATGTCACACCACGCCGCCAACTTGGATTTGGGAATCCGAAACCATGGCACCATTTTGTCATGACTAGCCTAACCGATGACGCAATCTCCGATATGTCACACCGCGCCATCTACTTAGTTTTGGGAATCCGAAACTATGGCACCATTTCGTCACATGACCAACCTAACCGATGACGCGATCTCCGGTAACTCACACCGCGCCACCAATTCAGTTTTGGGAATCCGAAACTATGGCACCATTTCGTCACATGACCAACCTAACCGATGACGCGATCTCCGGTATGTCACACCGCGCCACCAACTCAGTTTTGGGAATCCGAAACTATGGCACGATTTCGTCACATGACGAACCTAACTGATGACGCGATCTCCGGTATGTCACACCGCGCCACCTACTTAGTTTTGGGAATCCGAAACTATGGCACCATTTGTCACATCACTTACCTAACCGATGACGCGATCTCGGTTATGTCACACCGCGCCACCAACTCAGTTATGGGAATCCGAAACTATGGCACCATTTTGTCACATGACTAGCCTTACCTAACTAATGCCGCGATCTCGGGTGTCACACGCCACCAACTCAGTTTTGGGAATCCGAAACTATGGCACCATTTCGTCACATGACCAACCTAACCGATGACGCAATCTCCGGTATGTCACACCGCGCCACCAACTTAGTTTTGGGAATCCGAAACTATGGCACCATTTTGTCACATGACTTACCTAACCGATGACGCGATCTCGGGTGTCACACCGCGCAGACAACTTGGATTTGGGAATCCGAAACTATGGCACCATTTGTCACATGACTACCCTTACCTAACCAATGCCGCGATCTCGGGTATGTCACACCACGCCGCCAACTTGGATTTGGGAATCCGAAACCATGGCACCATTTGTCACATGACTAGCCTAACGGATGACGCGATCTCCGATGTCACACCGCGTCACCAACTTAGTTTTGGGAATCCGAAACTATGGCACCATTTTGTCACACGACTAACTTAACCGATGACGCGATCTCCGGTATGTCACACTGCACCACCAACTTAGTTTTGGGAATCCGAAACTATGGCACTATTTTGTCACATGACTAACCTAACCGATGACGCGATCTCGGGTATGTCACATCACGCCAGCAACTAAGATTTGGCAATCCGAAACTATGGCACCATTTTGTCACATGACTACCCTTACCTAACCAATGCCACGATCTCGGGTATGTCACACCACGCCGCCAACTTGGATTTGGGAATCCGAAACCATGGCACCATTTTGTCATGACTAGCCTAACCGATGACGCAATCTCCGATATGTCACACCGCGCCATCTACTTAGTTTTGGGAATCCGAAACTATGGCACCATTTCGTCACATGACCAACCTAACCGATGACGCGATCTCCAGTATGTCACACCGCGCCACCAACTTAGTTTTGGGAATCCGAAACTATGGCACCATTTTGTCACATGAGTAACCTAACCAATGACGCGATCTCGGGTACGTCACACCGCGCAGCCAACTTGGATTTGGGAATCCGAAACTATGGCACCATTTTCTCACATGACTTCATAATCATGAGGTTCCACTTTAACCCAACATATTGGATTGTTACGTCTTCAATGGCAACCTCATTTGGCTGCCATCTTCGATTTCAAATGGCGAAACTATGCCTCCATTTGTCATAATTATGTGGTTCACTTCTAGCTGCTATATGGGATTATGATGCTATCATTGGCACTCGTATTTGGTCGCTATCTTGAATTTCAGATTCCTAAACTATGTCGCCTATGGATTTGCTTCTATCCACCATATTGGATTACATTATCACTGGCACCAGAATTAGGCTGCCATCGTAGATTAAGTCAGATATCACATTACCAATCACGAATTGGGTTGCTATTGATTTACTGTGGGCCGCCATCTTTGATTTATCGGTGACATCAATTGGTCTTCACCTTGGTTAGGTTACCAATCAATGAGCACTTCCGTTGCTATAGCAATTTACCATGGGGCTGCCATCTGGAACTTAACCTAACCCAACTAAACGAATGACGTGATCTCGGGTAGCAGCCACCTTAGATTTGGGAATCCGAAACTATGGCACCACTTCTTCACATGACGTCATAGCCATGCGGTTCCACCTCAATCCGTCATATTGGAGCATTACGTACTCACTGGCAACCTCATTTGGCCGCAATCTTACATTTCAGATTTCGAAACTACGCTTTCATTTTGTCATAATTGTTTGATTTACTACTAGCAGCCATATGGGGTTACTTCTAGCAGCCATATAGGCATGTGGGATATCATTGGCACCCGTATTTGGTCGCCATAATCAATTTCAGATTCCTAAACTATGATGTCATGACCCTGTGGATTCGTTTCTATCCACTTTATTGCATTACGTCATCACTAGCACCAGAACTAGGCGGCCGTCTTAGATTATGATGTCAAATATCACATTACCAATCACCAATTGTGTTACTATTGATTTACTGTGGGCTGCCATCTTTGATTTATCGGCGACATCATCAATTGGTCTCCATCTTGGTTAGGTTACCAATCAATCAGCAATTCGGTTGCTACAGCAACTTACCATGGGGCTGCCATCTGGAACTTAACCTAACCCAAGTAAACGAATGACGTGATCTCGGGTAGCAGCCAACTTAGATTTGGGAATCCGAAACTATGGCACCACTTCGTCACATGACGTCATAGCCATGCGGTTTCACCTCAATCCGTCATATTGGAGCATTACGTACTCACTGGCAACCTCATTTGGCCGCAATCTTACATTTCAGATTTCGAAACTATGCTTCCATTTTGTCATAATTGTTTGATTTACTACTAGCAGCCATATGGGGTTACTTCTAGCAGCCATATGGGCATGTGGGATATCATTGGCACCCGTATTTGGTCGCCATTACTAACTTCAGATTCCTAAACTATGATGTCATGACCCTGTGGATTCGTTTCTATCCACTTTATTGCATTACGTCATCACTAGCACCAGAACTAGGCAGCCGTCTTAGATTATGATGTCAAATATCACGTTACCAATCAATTGTGTTGCTATTGATTTACAGTGGGCCGCCATCTTTGATTTATCGGCGACATCATCAATTGGTCCCCTCCTTATTTAGGTTACCAATCAATGAGCAATTCGGTTGCTACAGCGACTTACCATGGGGCTGCCATCTGGAATTTCTCAAACTAAAAGGTTCCTGCTCAAGCGTGCGGGCAGCAGGAACAGAAACGTAAGAGCTGAATCTCTTAATGAATAAAGGCGGGGCCTGCAACAGATCCACCATGCGATCCTCGATGTCTGGTATCGGAGAACTCGGGAAAGTAATTTCATCTCCGAAGGCTAGACATGGCAAGGAGAGTGCCTTGCATGACAGTGGAGCCCACCTGCTGACATCTGGGTTCATGGCACTGCAATATTTCTACCTCGGCGATTATTGAGCCCACCTGAAAATTTTTAGAGCCAAAAGAAGACACTTCCAGTGCATAAAATGTGCCCTTTCAGTGCGTTCAAAACGCTTCCTAGAAGACATGCAACTTCCAGTATGCCCTTCAAGTGCATTTTAGCCTAATATATGGGTGCACGGGCGAGCGTTGCTCGATGCCAGGCACGACAGAGTGCATAGCAGGACCTAGTTATGGTGGCTACACTAGTGTGTCAAACCGCCAATGCATCGAACTATACCCGTTGGTCTCGCCAATGTGGCACATTTATTATTGCAATAAGGATTTGCCCTTAAGGCAAAATTCTTGGTGTGTATGTGTATTATATGTGTTGTGAGCCGTGTTAATAAATTGAAGCAGTGTTTGCAGAATCTGTTGTCATGTATCCCGTGGCCATAGCTGTTTGTCAGTGTAGCAGAGGCCCGCTTGCATAGAAGACGCGAGCATTCTGATTTTAAACCAGTACATGTCCATATTAGGTGGTGTCTGCTTCCATCACACGAACAGAGCGGTATGGACACGTAGCGACCAGCTCCACCTTGAGATAAGCCAGTGTAAGGGCCACCTCAGCTCCAAGCCTCCTCAGCACTTCCTCTGCCCTAGTAAGGTGAAGGGGGAGGGAGCAGACATACGGTGGAATAAGAGCGCGTGTTCTCCCGGAGAATTTTTTTACGGGCTCGGAGCGAGTTAAGGGAACAGGGTAGGCAAAATTTCCGGAAAAAATCTATTTTTTGTTTTTGTGTAATTTAAAATCTATTCTTTCCTTAACATGGCCCAGTGTTTCATTTGCGCGCACGCGAAATATTTACCTCAATATCGAGACTTTTCGAAACCTAGGCAGCATCCAGCCACGCCCCCTCTGACATGCTCAGGATCTGTGCCTCTCCGAAACTGAAAAGTTTTTTTGAGTGCCTATTTTTTGTTGCGTTTAGCAGGAATGGCTGTCATCTGGCGTAGGTACAGGGAGGTCTACACGCGTCAATATCTTCAACGATTTCTACGTTTTTTTTTGTACAGTGTGTACTCACGGCACCTGTATTGTGCATTGGTTGCTTTCATGTTTTATGTGCTAGCAGCTACCCATCCAAGCGGGCGGAGTAAGCCGCTTTGTGCAGAACGCAGAGTAAATTCCTTACGTCGCCTGACATTGCATAGCCTGAGGCATAAGCGTCCTCGCTCTGTTGAAGCCAAACATGGCAAAGCGTTTGCGCGGGCGAATCGCGCTGGGCGCACCGCCACGGATGCAACACTGTCAATAGAGAGTTTTAGCCCAGCGGGTTTACGGCCAGCGGAGCGGAGCGGTCTCCACCGTTGCGCCAGCGGAGCGGCTCGCGAAAAAAGAATTTTAGCCCAGCGGATCACCCGCTCGAGCGGGGTAAAGAGCGGGGAGCTCTGCTGCCCCACCTAGTGGTTCGAATAGGAGTTACTGAGAAATGAAATTGAATTACGCTTGCTTTTATTATGCAAGAAATGTTGAATAAAGATATATTACATGTTCTCAGTGCATTATTTGTTAATAAAGTACTGAGTATTAATGTACGGGTCAGCGCGGCAGTCGCCGTCTTCGATGCAGAACTGCCGGCGTTCATGTTCGCGGCTGCCGTCTTGCATTTCCCATACACGCCCGCGCGCCCTTACGCACGCTCGCGCGCTGCGTATACGCTCCGCTGGGGAGTGCTTTCCAGCGGGCGTAAACGCTGCTCCGTAAAACCGCTGGCCGCTTCAGCGTGGTGCGCATGCGCAGTCGCGTCTCCGCTGGCCCGCTCCGCTCCGCTGGCCGTAAACCCGCTGGGCTAAAACTCTCTAATGAGGCGTGCGCCTCTCATCTCGCTAACTCATTCGTGACAGGTGCGAGCTTGCGATCCGAGCCGCAGGAACCGCGTTTATATTGCGCTAGCGCCATAGAACTGTTTCATGGTGGGCAAAAGAAGCACCAGAAGGGACTTGTCTTTTCGCACCGTCTTTTCGTCCACCATGAAGCAGTCGTATGACGCTACCGCAAGCGTGACTCAGATGCAACTACTGGCCATGTCATGAACACAGCCATGAGTAGCTGTATTCTATATTTTACCCAGCGCGGCGCTATTTCATTCACGGTGCGCGCACCACGAAAGCCACCCGTGAAGATTGCGGCTACACTCACCTGCTTCTGGCCGTCAGTCGATCACGTGTACCACACACAATATGGGATATGTGACGTAACCGTGACGTAACTATGAAATCAAACACGCATTTGCCGTAACGTGTAACACAAGACGTGTACATAACGCTATAACGTAGGTTGCCTTGTTCATCGCATCTAGAAACGCATCTACTACAGAAAATATAGGATCAATACACCAAATGGCGCAAGAGAGCTTTAAATGTCAGTTTCTGTTGGATCCTGCTGCTACTCATGTAGGAATTCCCGCGAATTGCCGCGAGCAGCTTTTATGGCAGCCCATGCCAAAGATTTGGAGTTGCATGATGCTGGCCTACCTTGGCAAGATTATAAAGCCACTTTAGAAATAGCAGTTGAAAAATACTGGCAGAAATGAATGGAAACATAATATAAAACCTGTTTTACGAGAACGGCGGAGTTCTCGCCAAAGAAAAACATTTTACGAGGTTATTTTATGTTGCTTGAAAAGTGGTCACACAAGGCTCATAGTTACTGAATATAACCAACCACAACGAACATGCGGCGAATTTTCATACGTGTTAGATTTTAATAACATGTGCCGGAAATAAAAATCGAGGCAAATATATTTTACTATTTTCTTGTGAAAAAATAATCCCTTTCCATCCCATGTTCTTATTGAGCGATGAACCACTTGTGCCATAAGGAGATACTTTGAACTTTTTAAAAGGCACGGGAAGGCACAGGAATTCTAACTGTAGCACATTCCATCTTCTATATTTTTACTTCCACTATTTCACCGCATTTGAACAAATAAGCTAATTTGAAAAACGGCTGCTGCATCATAATCCCAAATCATGTTGATTAGCTCTTACAAAAATCAAGCATCCGTACGGTCCGTCGGAATACGCCGTTTCGTTTTATAAGCCCCTCCTATGCGATCTGCATTTCTTCCACTATTCGCACATGTATAGCCGTTAAAGGTGGCTCGCTCATGCACAAACCGCCCCTTCCTGCGAATTAAACGAGCGTCCTCGCCTGCTGCAGATACCGCGGGAGCGCTCCCATCTTCGATGCTCGAACACGCAGGCGATGATGTAGTCGGCAGTTCGGCCGATAGCGTGATGCGGCCGATGCGATAGCAGAATTCGCATCAGCCTTGCCGTCTTTCGTAAGGCGATTGCCATGCCGCGCCGTTAGCCGAGTGGTAGAGTGTCGAGCCGGCACTCGCAAGGACCCACGTTCGAATCCTGGAATCCTGCTCTGCAGCCAGCGACGAGCTGCAGAGCAGAAGGGGTTCGGCGTGGTCCGCCACTTGGACGGCGCGGGGGACAAGGGGATTCTTTGTGCTTTTAGCACAAAGTCTCCTCTAGCGTCCCCCGGGTACCCGAAAGGGCAGGTGCCCGGATTTGTTTTTTATTTCAAGGTCAAATTTTTATTTCCTGATCGCTTGGTTTTCGCGCTAGCGCCATACAGCTATTTTATGGTGGACGAAAAACAGCGCGAAAAGACAAGCACCAGAACGAGGCTTGTCTTTTCGCGCTGTTTTGTTTTTCGTCCATGAAACACTTGTATAGCGCTAGCGCAAACGTATGAATCACACTGGCCATGTTTATGAACAGATCTGCGGTATTTAATTTTACCTAGCGCGACGGTGCACGCACCACGAAAGCCGCCCGTGAAGAACACGGCTGCACTCACCTGCTTCTGCTGGTGCCAGCAATCGCACTGAAAGTGGTTCCAGGACAGAACTCCTGCACTGGTTGACATTAAATGTTTCGTACAGCTACGTTCGGGTGTTAGTTAAATACCCGCATGTATGCTGGGAGTGGCCAGTGTTCACCAAACTAATTTACTTATTGGCGGGGTACCTTCTACTTACTGGGTTGTTTGGAACTTTCTTTATGAAGTGTCTGGGCAACATATTGTAACGCAGGAAACATTTATTTGGCTCATATAAACAAAAAGACGAGAATGGCAGACAAAGGGTATACAGTTGCAGAGGAAAGCTGCCGCCAGCTTCAGTACAACATTATGCTTAAATTATTGAACATAAGCATGCTGGCCCATTTCCTACAGATACTGTTGCAGCAGCGACTTGCGCAATTCGTCCCGCGTCTTCACGCTAGCGACATTCAAGTACCAAGCACTGTCATGTTCATGGCTAACTTTACGGTATTCGCTTCGCTAGAACTAAAGGAAACGCGCCGCGAAAGGTGACGCAGAAGGCTGCACATACCTGGCTGAGCTGGCGAGGGCGGCATCTCGTAACGCTGACACGGAATACGGCTCCAATTCCCGCGACCCCATAAGTAACACACCTGCCTGCACATTTTCTTTTAAATCTGAGAATAACTTTATCAAGGGCGCGTGCATATTTTACACGTCAATATACACCAGATTTCGTAGCAAGCCATTGTTAACGCATCGCAAGTTTTCAAATGTGAACGCAAATGGTTATTCAGAAGTTTTCTGTTTTGCTATGGAAGCCGTTGTTTGCTTGTATTCTGTCATTTGGTGTTTTTGGCGGTGTAATCATGCAGGAGTATCATACCTGACGCCACAACGAGTCATGTTTTCTTGGTAACAACTCATTTGTTTTGCAAAGCTGGTCGCCCAGTAGACATTCATTCTTCGGGAGCTTTCGTAGTTTTCTAAATCAGGAATCAGCGATTCTGTGTTTAAAGTCGATCACAAGCCGTCTTTTTTTTTCACTAGTCAGTCTCGCCGTGCTACCTAAGAACACACGAATAAATTCGCCTGCTTTTGACTACTCGTATCCGCGAATTCTGATATTCCCCCAACGCAATATTTTTTTTAATATTCTTATAAGGCAAAGTAATGCTTCACCACTGACTTCTGATCGTTTGTCAATGTGCTGCAAATGCTACAGTGTAAGCCGCAACTCGCATATTCCCGTTTGTGGTCGTCCGCTTTTAACACTTTCATTTGGTGCGAACATAGAATATCCGACTAGTTCTCTTTCCTGTTCTCTGATCTATCTCAATGTTTTCATGAGCCGATCTCAAAATCCTACACTTTCCCTCAAGCAAGAATCGAACCTGCGATACACGGGCTCCTCATGTGCGGCGTGTCCAGAGGGAAGCGAGATGTGAGCCTACCTGCAATGCCTGGATAGTCTTCATAAATAAATAGCTGCAGCCGACAAGGGGGTGTTCTTTGTCAAGTACGACACCAGCCTCTTCTTGAATAAGACGTTCCCTTTTAACTTAATTGCGGCCATTTCTTTCTCTTTTCAGCATAAACTTGATTCATTTTAGGCTACATAAACGACATCATTCGTAAACTTGATTAACATCGAAATGCGGGTTAGCTACATCTACATCACTGTCATTTTGTCTTGAGATTCTGCAGTCATCAGCAGTAAGACTGATGGAAAACGTGTTAATTCATGATGGGCAAGCCATTCATTAAAATGAGATTGAGCGGCGGGCTTATTGCGGAGCTCTGATTCGGCTGACAAAAATGAGTCAATGGTTATCTGACGCAAATTGGTAACAATTCCTGAGAAAGGCTCGCAACTAACTTCGCCGTGCAGATCCAGACGTTGAGTTCTTCCGCGACATTAGAATACGTAGTTGATAACGTCAGTGGGACATTTGCTTAATAGCCTTTTCGCAAAAGTTGTACTTAACCCACGCCCATATAAATTTAAGCACATATTTCCATAGATGCGCGGCCATCGTTGCTAAGTCTAATTTTGGTTGCATTTGTAGTTGTGTCACGGTTGAATGCGGAATATCGCATCGCTGGTAAACATCAATCACATATAGTCTGAAGTGCTCCATATTACATATTTTAAGGACATTATTCAGTTTAGCCTGCAAATGACTGATGACGTCAGCCTGATTTTTTACTAAATGTGAAGTTCGTGTATCCTGCAGCTCGAGACGCTCAGCAGCATAGCGCAAACATTCGCATGTTTAAGAATTGCCTTCTTTCTATACAAAAATTTAACTTCGCCATTGACATTTACCTTTTCACACTAATTTGCCATAGGTTTCCCTACATATTTCATAAACTTGACCTTGTCGGAGTCTGTACTTCGGTCAAGGCAGCGGGCTAAATTATGCACGTTTCGTAAAACAAAGAGTGCTTTGGAGCTCTTGCGTTTGTAATTTAATGCAAAGGCTACATATAACCCAGGCACTTTACAATTCGCGTGCGCATCATTTCAATCTCGCCAAATAAATGACGTACCTTTTCATTTCGCCCAGAACACCCGCAAAACATTGTATGACCCCTGGAAAATATGACAAAAAGCGTGTCCGCGAATTACTTGTAAAGCTTCTATTGAAGACTGAAACGGTATATTTTCGCGAAGCATGGAAGTAGGGATGCCCACCATTTGTGTAAGGCGGAGTTCCATCGCGACGTAGTAGCCGATGATGGCAGTGCGTCACTTGCAAATACTTACGTTAACTTCTTCTTGGGGTAGTTTATTGATATTTCACAAAGCGCACACACAAGGTCGCACAGCTGATCACCCCGAACACTACTTCGAGTATTCATTGTTTGCAAAGTATCTGTGATGCACGCACTCAACTTCGCACAAATATTTGGAATATTGATCTCCCCAATTTACCGAAGTTTTTTGTTATTGATGATGTATGGTGTTTTTTTTTTTTGTCCCAACGGTCAGGGATGGCCAAAGAGTGCCAGAGGTGTGTAGAAGTCAATGATGCCATGAGTGACAAGTGTCAGATGTAACGAGGCTAGATAAAGGCCGAAAATATTCCCTGTAAGGTACGTAAACTATGAAAGTGTTTAAATGGTGTCAAGGACGTGTAATATGACAGATGACCACCACATATACAGCCAAACACGGACATATCAAACCCACATATATCCAATTATTGTCTGTATCGAACTCGTAAATTATCCCCTTGAAAATTCTGTGTTAAAGTATGGAAATTCGTGCGTTTATATCGAACAATATCTTTACCCGCCATTGGATATAAGAACACCGCGCGATCTCTGCACTCGCTGCACCCGCGAGCTCCGCAACTCCCCCGGAAGGCTCGGAAAATGTGAGAGCGAGAGGGAGGGAGGCTCGGACTGTACTCGCGCACGCTCTCCGACTTGCGGAACCGTTTTTTTTTTCTCTCTCTCTCTCTGCCAATGTCTCATCCTTCCCCCGCGTAACCATAGTGATCGGCTCGGAAGTGAGTGAGTGTCAACTTTATTATTAGAAGGGGTAAGGGATAAGGGAGGCTAAGCTACGTAGGCTTCCAGGTTGTGCTTCACGATGGAGTCTTCAGCTCGTGCCAGGACCCGTGTTTGGATGTCTCGGTCGGTGCTGGAGAGAAGAGCCTCCCATCGTTCGTCGGTGGGGGGTGACGAGACGAGGTCGGCGGGCGGGGGATCTTCCGGGCAGCCCCAGAGGATGTGGTTCAAGGAGGCAACGTCGCCGCACAGGCAGCAGCGTGGATCAATGACACCAGGGTGGATGTGCGAATATACTAGGGGGCACGGAAAGGTGCGGGTCTGGAGGCGACTCCAGGCGATCTCGGACCGCTTGGGAAGACTGCCATGTGGAGGTGGGTAGGCGTACCGTTCGAGGCGATAGTGCTGGGTAATGTCGTGGTAGGTGACCAGGGGCTCCGGCACCGAGGCGTCCAAGGCGGAGGGGCCCACCGCTCGGTCGACGAATCCTCGAGCGTGTTGGTGAGCCGACTCGTTGCCGGGGTGACCCGAGTGGGCGGGGACCCAGACCAGTTCAATGTGACACGGCACGTCCTCCAGTAGAAGTGGGCGAAGGAGCCGTAAGGTGGAAGGCGAGACGAGACCTCGGGCGAAATTGGAGATGGCTTGCTTGGAGTCGGAGAGTATGACGCTGGCGTTGGTCGAGGTGGCGGCTAAAGCGATGGCTGCCTCCTCAGCCTCGACGACGTAGGGCGTTCGAACGGTGGCGGCCGTGATTGTCGGCCCCGAGGGTGCCGAGGGTACCGAGGAGGGCGAGACGGAGACGACTGCGAAGGCGTCCCCGGGCGAGGCGTATCTGGCCGCATCCACGTAGGCGATGGCCGGGTGGTCGGCGTACTTGGCGTGAAGCATGGCCGCACGGGCTTGGCGACGGGCGTCGTGGTGTCCCGGGAGCATATTCTTGGGTAGCGGCTTGATAGAAAAGGCTGCCCGAAGAGCATGCGGTAGTGAGACCAGGTCTGGTGGGTGAGAAGAGGTGTCATGACCGATGGAAGAGAGGATGTAGCGACCGGTCGGCGAACGATGAAGGCGTTGCACCTGAGCGGTGCGGTGAGCTTCGATCAGTTCGTCGAGCGTGTTGTGTACTCCCAGGCGGAGGAGACGTGCCGTGGACGCGTTGGGGGGAAGGCCGAGAGCAGTCTTGTATGCACGGCGGATGAGGACGTCGACCTTGTCGCGTTCCGATTTGAGAAGACGAGTATAAGGAAGGCCGTACGTGAGACGGGAAACGACGAAAGTGTCCACTAGGCGGAGGAGATCGTGTTCGCGCATGCCCATGCGCCGCGCTCTGACACGAGCAAGCATGCGCGCGGTTTGCTGAACCGAAAGCGAGAGCTGGTCGATGGTGTGAGCATTATGGCGGTTTGACTGTACTATCAGCCCGAGCACCCGGAGATGCGAGACGACGGGAACGGGAGTGGAATTGGCGTGAATCGTGATGGTGGGGTGAGGCGTCTTGTGGCGACGCCGGTCGGGGGGCCACATGAGGAGGAGGGCCAATTTGGCCGCCGAGCAAGCGAGACCGGCCGCGTGCACGTGACTTGTGACGACGTCAGTTGCGCGTTGCAACGTCTGCTCAATGTGCCCGTCGGAGCCAGACGTGACCCAAAGAGTTACGTCGTCCGCGTACAGGGTGTGTTTGAGATCGGGGATACGGTCGAGCTTGGCGGGAAGTGAGCGAAGGGCGAGATTAAAAAGGAAAGGCGACAAGACAGCGCCCTGAGGGGTACCACGAGATCCAAGCGCATACGTGGGAGACGAGAGATCTCCCACGATGATTTCGGCCGTGCGGGCCGTGAGGAAGGAGCGAATGTAGTGGTAGGTGCGAGAGCCGGGGTTGATGGTGGCGAGTTCGGTAAGAATAGCCGAATGGGAGACGTTGTCGAACGCCTTGTGAAGGTCGAGGCTAAGGAGAGCCTTAGTGTCCGAGAAGGTGGGCGGATCGAGAAGGTCGTGGTGGAGTTGCAAGAGGACGTCTTGTGTGGAGAGGTGGGGGCGGAAACCAATCATGGTGTGGGGAAGGAGGTGGTGAGCGTCGGTGTACGTTTGCAAGCGAGCTAGGACGACGTGCTCCATGAGCTTGCCGACGCACAATGTGAGTGAGATGGGCCGGAGGTTCTCGATTGTGAGTTTCTTGCCCGGCTTCGGGATGAAAGCCACGCGAGCGTGTTTCCACGACTGGGGGAGGTTGCCGGAGCGCCAGCACTCATTCAGGAACGAAGTGAGGGCAAGGACCGAAGGGGCATCAAGATTTCGGAGTAGTTTGTTGGGAATGCGATCTGGACCGGGGGCAGAGGTGGTGCGGAGCTTGTGTAGCGCCGCGTAGACTTCAGCTTCCGTGTTATCGGCATCTAGTTCGGGGTTGGGGGCCCCGGAGTAGGACGGGAGAGGGGGAGAAGAGGTGCCAGGGGGTGTCAGCTGGAGGTATTTGGCGGCCAGGTCTGCTATCAGCGACGGTGTGTTGCCGGGGTAGGCCCGGACAATGCGTTGTAATTGTTGCCGAGCGACTGACTTGGCGGAAGCAGGGTCGAGGAGGTGGCGGAGGAGATGCCAAGATTGCTTGCAGCCCAACTGACCGGAGATCCCTGAGCAAAGCTGCTCCCACTGTTGGCGGGCGAGTACAGTTGTGTGATGCTCGATCTCGCAATCGAGGTATGCGATGCGGCGGCGCAGGCGACGGTTGTGACGTTGCTTATGCCAACGGTTGGTGAGGCTCGTGCGAGCGGCTAAGAGGTGGGCGAGGCGGGAGTCATCGGCTCGGAAAAGATAGCCAGGAACGAAGGCGCCGGCGGCCTCCTCCTGCCTTTTTTTTTTCTTGTTGCTTTTTCACGAGTTTTGCTCAGCCAACCACAGCTCGTGCCTTTCGTACGTCGCTGTCGCCCTTGGAGGGGGCCTTCGCGAGCGCTTTGTTCGCACAGGCTGCGCACGTGAATTCTTGTTTTGTTCGCGTTCTTGTGTTTCGTGTTCATTATTGTTTTGCGTGCGTCTCACGACACGCGTGACTGGATCGTGGTGGGCTGACGCGGAAGCAATGGCTGCAGCAAGCACAAGCAGCGTCAAGAAGCGCAAGAACCTGGACTTTGCGATAAAGCTCAAAGCCATGTTGAGGCGGGCGAGAAAAGTGTGACGGTGGCAGACGACTTCGGGATTCCTCTGAGCAATCCAAGCACCTTGTTAAAAAACAAGGTGGACATTGTCGAAATCGGCGGAGCAACGAACGTCCGGAGCTTGTCGTGTGCGCGCTCTTGCCCACGCGGAAGTTGAAAAGGCCCTCTATGCGTGGTTTTTAGAGGTGCGGGCTAAGAACATTCCGGTGCATGGCCCAATGCTAATGGCTAAATGGTTTGCCGCTGCACTCGGTGACGACAACTTCGCCGACAACACAGGGTGGCTGGAGAGGTTTAAGAACCGCCACAAGATAGTTGGCAAAACCATTTCTGGGGAAAGCGGAGCCGTCATCAGCCAGGATATCCAGCAGTGGATTTCGAAGAAATGGCTGGAAATTTGCGCGAAGTTTTCACCCGCGGAAATCTTCAACGCCGACGAGACCGGGTTGTTTTGGCAGATGCTGCCCATCAAGACGCTCAACGTCCGGGGCAGCACGTGTCACGGGGGCAAGATGAGCAAAGTCCGCGTGAGCGTTCTGCTCGCTGCAAGCATGGATGGCTCACAAAAGCTCCAGCCCTTTGTGATCGGCAAAGCAAGGGCACCGCGCTGCTTCAAAAACTGTAAGCAGCTCCCCGTTCGCCATGCCTTCAATAAGGCGTGGATGACGCGTCAGCTGTTTACAGAATGGCTGCAAGCGTGGGACGCTGAACTGGGCAAGTCGGGGCGTCACGCATGCCTTCTCGTCAATTGCTCGGCCCATCACACCACCTGCGAGCTCGAAAACATCGCGCTCAAGTTTCTGTCGGCGAACACGACAGCGAAGTGGCAGCTGCTCGACCACGGCATCATTAAGTCGTTCAAAGTCGGCTACAGGAGGCGACTCATTGATAGGCTTTTGGTGAACCTCCGCATGGGCACCGAGCTTAAGGCTGACCTGCTGGGGGCCATTCAAATGATGACGGGCACCTGGAGAGACGTGAAGCAGGATACCATGGCCAACTGCTTCCGGAAGGCAGGCCTCGTGACGGCCAAACTTCCCGAAACCTGCGAACACGGCAACAGCGACGAGTGCATGGACGACCCGTTTCACGAGTTGTCGTCCCTTTTCCCGGCTGCCGTTCCAGCCGAAGTGTCTGCTGACGATTTTGTGAACGTTGACAGCAATGTTCAGGCTGCTGCGAGCCTCGCCGACGAGAACATTGTAGCAGCAGTAGCTGGGACCCAGGTCGACAGCTCGAGTGGCGACGAAGATTGTCTGGACGAGGGGGCGGCTACACGCTCGTACTCCGCCGCTGAAGTGGCGGCCAGGTTCAGCTTGATTCGCCGTTGTTGCGGCGACATGGAAGGAACCGGGCTTTCGCACCTGAACAACCTCGATAAGATCGAGGTTGGCATCTTTAATTTCATTTGACGGCGAAGAAGCAGCCCAACATAAGCGATTTTTTTCAGGCAAATAAAGCATTACGTTGCGTCATGTGTGCGGAAATAGTTGTCATTTTTTAATGCGCCGATCGGTAGCTCATCGTCCGCCACAGGTAGCCTCTGGGCCTGTATTTTTTTATATCGAATTTTAATATATCGAATTATTTCGTGATCCCCTTCGAGTTCGATATATCCGTGATCGACTGTATTTTGCAATGAAATACCATGAAAAAAAATGTGTCGATTCACTAGCACTACTACCTCACTAAGGCCCTTGAGCACGAGGGATTGGAAGCACGTGCTCTACCAAAAGTAAGCTCACAGTTATATACCCTAGACAGAGGGTATACGGCTGGTGTATTGCACTGCATATTAGCCCGAGGGCTACGAATCCCTCGGGCTAATAAAATGAAGCAGAACATCACTTAAAAAGTTAAGCACTGCCTTGGTTTCAAACAAAGGTTCTAGACAAAAAAAAGTGCTGGAAAAGTGAAAAAGAAGAAAAATGCCCCACTCGCTCTGCTTCTGCTTCCCGGCATTCCAGCAAGACACAGAGTGCTAAATCATACACATCCTATTGTCACTGTCACTAGAATGCAATGTCAACACTGCCATGCCGCAGTAAACTCCTGCCAGTTCTAGTGTAATCTAGTGTTACCAACTCCTAGTGTAATTACATTTCTCGGCAGCCAAGTTACCGGAAGTACCCACATACTCTCCGCCGCTCTTTCAATTGCAACACTTGTTGGCAGCACGCACAAACATGACTTGAATCTCATCAATTTCTGTCCATGCAAGCGTAGTTGTCGCAGCACGAAACGAAACCACCGATACGAGGACCAGTGGCATCCCATTTGCTTGAATATCCTTAAAAACTACCACATGTCCTTGCATAGTGCACGTTCCATATGAGCACAATGAGAGGCCGCCGTTAAAACACAAAAGCAGCCCTGCAGGCATACGAGTGAAACGACCCTCTACCAATGTGATTCGTCTGTGTCGCGCGGGAATCGTACCAGGGTCGCCGGAGCGTGAGACAGAGACGCTACCACTGAGCCACGAGTACGATGCTTCAAAGCGATACAAAAGCGCCTCTAGCTCGTTGCCTTAGAAACGAGCTGTTTCTAAGGCTCAGGCGTGCGTCACTTGCTCAGGCGCACATTTCGTTGCCGCGCCGAACGCTGTGTTGCTCGACGCTCACCGCGTCCAATGCGGGGCGCGTAGTCGCTGCGCCGTAGCCCATTGTCTTACACCCCTTGGCGGGTCGACGGGAACGCTGTCGTGTTCCACTCTTGCAGGCGAAGCAGAGTAACGCATGAGTTGTTTCTTTGTCTAGCCGAACCAAATATAGCCAAGCAACAGCAGTTCACCAGGCTAAACAGTGGTTCAACAACTAAAATAAAGGCTAGTATGCTTCACATCCTGGGCTTAACCTTAGCTAAGCCACAGCCATTTTTTAGACCCACTCTTCTGCTTTGCCTCTCCAGGTCAGTGAGCGTGCATTGCAGTTGGTCCCCTGAGTTACTAAGCAAGGCGAATCGCAAGTTACTAAGGTATTCTCCATTAACTCTTATCCCCATTTCTTCCCAATCCAGGTTTCTGAATACCTCCTGTAAACACGCTGTGAATAGCATTGGAGAGATCGTATCTCCCTGCCTGACGCCTTTCTTTATTGGGATTTTGTTGCTTTCTTTATGGAGGACTACGGTGGCTGTGGAGCCGCTATAGATATCATTCAGTATTTTTACGTACGGCTTGTCTACACCCTGATTCCGTAATGCCTCCATGACTGCAGAGGTTTCGACAGAATCAAATGCTTTCTCGTAATCAATGAAAGCTATATATAAGGGTTGATTATATTCCGCACATTTCTCTATCACCTGATTGATAGTGTGAATATGATCTATTGTTGAGTAGCCTTTACGGAATCCTGCCTGGTCCTTTGCTTGACAGAAGTCTAAGGTGTTCCTGACTGTATTTGCGATTACCTTAGTAAATAGTTTGTAGGCAACGGACAGTAAGCTGATCGGTCTATAATTTTTCAAGTCTTTGGCATCCCTTTTCTTATGGATTAGGATAATGTTAGCGTTTTTCCAAGATTTCGGTACGCTCGACGTTATGAGGCATTGCGTATATAGGGTGGCCAGTTTCTCTAGAACAATCTGCCCACCATCCTTCAACAAATCTGCTGTTACCTGATTTTCCCCAGCTGCCTTCCCCCATTGCATATCTCCCAAGGCTTTCTTTACTTCTTCCGGCGTTACCTGTGGGATTTCGAATTCCTCTAGACTATTTTCTCTTCCATTATCGTCGTGGGTGCCACTGGTACTGTATAAATCTCTATAGAACTCCTCAGCCACTTGAACTATCTCATCCATATTAGTAATGATATTGCCGGCTTTGTCTCTTAACGCATACATCTGATTCTCGCCAATTCCTAGTTTCTTCTTCACTGTTTTTAGGCTTCCTCCATTCCTGAGAGCTAATGGGGATGATCAGATAAAAATTAACCAGTGTCTACAGGCGTGTGCTGGTGTGACTTGTCGTGTGAAACTTTGGGAATGGAAATAAACTCAATGTCAACAATTACTCGTTTCAAAAAAGGAGAGATAATTGCCTTTGAATATCACATCGAAAATTATGCCTGGTTGAATGTAGATACTTTCAAGTACCTTGGTGTTACAATTACACATAACTTGAAATAGCACGCACACATTGATAATGTATGCTCCAAAGCAACACAGATGCTATACTTTATAAAAAAAGAACTGCCAAGCACAAGTAGGAACATAAAGCTTATTGCTTTTCAGACGTTTCTATGACCGATACTTGAATACGCAAGTGTTGTATCGAGTTCTCATCAAGAAATATTGAAAAATAACTTATAAAGAATACGTCTTGCGACCCATTTTATATGTTCAAAGTATATAAAGGATGACTCAGTTAAAGGGATGTTAAGATTGTGCAATTTAGAATCGCTAAACAAACACACAAGTTTAAATATAGTTTAAGTTTCTTTTTCAATTGATGGAAGGCAATTTCAGAATTAACAAAAACGACTACTTGGGAAACAAAGTGCAGAGGAGTGCTTCGGCCTTCTTTCACTCAAATGAATGTGTTTCGGTATTCTTTTTTCCTGATGCAAGAGGCATGGAACAGCCTTCCAAAATATGTGGTCAATGCAAATGATGTTTCTGACTTCATGCATTTACTTCATGTGCATTTATGTCCCTGATTCTGATGATTAGCTTGAGGTTCAGCTATGGCCTTGCTGTTTGGTTGTATTACTTACTTTATAGATATACGTATATAAGTGTGTGCATATGTGTAAACATCTGCATGCACAATGTTCTCCCTCCCTGTAATGACCCTCAATATGGTTAACAGTATTTCTAAAAATAAAATAAAAAACAAGTTTTGTTGTAGTAGAAAATTCATTTCGTAATCCATGTTTATTTGATAAAACTGAGTGTTCTAAGAATTCATTTAATTCTTGAGCTGTTATGTGTTCAATAAGTTTACAACACGAAAATGTTAAGGAGATAGGGCGATAATTTTGTAGCCTTTCTTGAGTATTGGCACAAGTCTGGCCGACATACAGTCATCTGGCAATACCTCTGATAACAGAGACACGAAAAATAATAAGTATTTAGCAACGCACTTGGCAAAGCGACGAAAAAATATGTTGCGTATATTGTTGGCACCGCAAGAAATTTGTCTTGGAGTCAAGCAAGATAGCAAGGATACCAGGAAAAGAAATGAAGTTTACATTTTAAGCACTGTCCACAATTCTGGTGGGTAGAGAATCACAAGGGGCAGAAAATACACTGCGCAAATAGTCACTGAAGTATTTAACAACGGTAGACTGATCAGACGCCATCGAGCCATCAATAAAAACCTGTGATTTGGGGGGTTTTCTTGCTGATAATAACTTCTTTGGATCATTTTCTATTAAGTTTGGGAGTGGCGTATTGAAGTAGTATTGTTTGAAGGTGTGGACCGCATGTGCAAGGTTATTTAGAGTGTCGGATATAAGTTCAGGGTCACCATGCTTCTCGTTTCATTCTTTCGCTTTACGCTTTAGGTGAACGATGCTTCTCGTCATCCAGGGCATATACCGTATTTACACGATTGTAAGTCGACCCCTTTTTTTAAATTTGAAAGTCTGAAGTTGGGGGGTCGACTTACAATCGAAACCGAAACATGGCTCCGCCAAAAAAAAAGCGATACCAACGGGAGCTACAACGTAGTTAGAATTTTATGTTTGCTCTCTGGCCCTACCCGTATCTTTTCGCTATCCCGCGTGTTTGTTCGCTTTTCAGAACGGTTTTTCAACATTTTTGAGAGTTTTACAGTACCACATGCAACACTCATGGGGGGGGGGGTGTCGATAGTTGATGGAAGCGCCGCTGTTCCCATTTGCGGCGGCACCCTCAGAACGGCGGCGCTTGCGGGGAGTATCGGTAGTTCATGGAAGAGCAGACACCGCTCGCTGGTTTCTCTTTCTCTGTTTGAAGGCATTGGTATTGACATGGTATTGGTTTGACGCGTTCTACTTGACTGCCGGCTACGTGCTACTTCTATGCTTCCCCAGTCATCATGAGTGCTCCAGGCCCACTAATCGTTCGGCACTTGTTCACAGCAGCGTTCAAGAGGGCTGCCATCCTTTACGCCGAAGAAACAAATCACTGCACAGCGGGCCGCAATTTCGATGTTTCTGAACGGGTGGTGCGAGAGTGGCGACTGCAGCGAAGCGAAATTTCAACCTGAGATGACAAGTGAGAAATTTCCGACGTGCCAAAGTCTGGACGCTTTCCGGAGCTGTAGGCTAAGCTTGCGGCGTACATCGCTGAAATGCGTGATCGGTCCCTGCCAGTGAAGTGCGGAGTGGTCATGAAACAAGCCCGGACCTTCGCCTTAATTTTAAGGTTCTGCTCCGCCGTGAGTACGAGTGGCTGGCGGCAGAAGACTGCGAAATTACGCCAACCGGACCTGTCAAAAGAGCCTCCCTGACGGCTGCGTGTGGTAGAGTGCATTTGGCGTGGGCGGCTGTTCTGCAAGATGTCCTGGTGCGGTCGTTTGCCAAATTTGAAATTTCGCTGGACCACGACGCACTGTGGCACCGCAGCAACGATGATGATGGCAGCACTAGTGAAGACGAGTAGTCCAGTGACCATGTCAGCTACTAATAAATTTTCGTTATTGAATGCGCCCTCGGGTATGCTCTCTTATTATTTTTTTTCCGGTCACGCGATATGGGGGGCTCGACTTACATTCGAGTCGACTTACAATCGTGTAAATACGGTATTTACGCACCTTGTTACGTTTGACCGGTATAACAATGAGTTTGAACTTGTCCTACAAACGGCAAACATGGGTATCAACAAAATCTATCAGACAAGTTTCTAGGTGGTCGATAATGTCTTCTAGGTGGTGATAATGTCTTCTAGGTGATAATGTCTTCTAGGTGATGATTCTAGGTGGTGATAATGAGAGACGACTCCGTAACCGGAGTCGTCTCTCGCTGCCGTAGTCTGCTGCCACTCAAGGCCAAACTTCAAATATATCACGCATTATTTAACTCACATCTAAATTATTGTACGTTGATTTGGGGCACAACAACAAAAAGAAACATAAATAAAATACTTGTTCTACAAAAAAGGATAATTCGCTACGTTGGAAACATTGAACGTCTGGGAAACACACGCAAATCATTTGAAAGGTTCAGTATCGTTCGGGTTGACAATATTTACTCATACCGCTTGTTGAACACACTCTACTTTTCAAACAGAGAACTGTCGGACTTTATTACAGCCTTATCATGTCTAGAGCGTCGTGTTATTACAGTACCTACAAGAAACACCCATATATGGTTTATACCGCGATTTCGTACAACTTATAAATATCAAACTTTGGCATACAACGTCCCAACAACACTAAACACGTATGAAAACACAACCAGTTGCAGTAAAAAACAGTTACGTTCTTTCTTTTGTTCTATTGTTTGCTAGTAAAAGACTCAGTATCCTGAAATATCTACTATATATAACATATATGCTGCTTGCAAAACGGTTATTAAAAACATTAATTTTTTGCAGCATTTTTAGAGTGTTTGTGTGAGTGTAAATATGCGGTACTATATGTCGAAATTTACATATGCATTTTCATGTGCATCGTATTTCAAATGTATCTGTGTGATTTATGAATGTTATATTATGCATTGTGATCTGCATCTTTTTCATTTTTTGTAACAGTGTATCTTAGTACTTTTCCTCTGCACTTTGTATAGCCGCTGCCATGTAACGGTTACCTGGGCCCCGTCAAGCCGTTTTTACGGCTTTTAGCCCAGCGGACCTTCCAGCATATTGTCTGGTAAATAAATAAACTTGAATTTGAAACTTGAATCACGGGCACGTGTACAGTCTTTCACACAATAAAAGTACAGGCTCAGTTTGCGAAAGTGGCACCAAAGGAATAGAAACTGAGACAAGGTAGTGATCTCGCAGGACTTGATCAATTATCATAATGGATGTGCCAAAATCATGAGAAATACAAAACCTAAAGCATATTTAGAGGCACCTTGATAATGCATTGGTTCACAAGGTAATTGTATCGAATTGTGTGTGAGCATAATGTTAAACACAATATTGACACGTGTACTTATCTTTATCGGGCGACCACGTTTCGCCGCTTAACAACTGTAATCGCACTGCGAGGGACGCGCCTGAATGTATCCGATGTTTCTGGAAAGTTATCGATGCTTCTACCCGGCTGTCTGTTGTCGCCGAACCTTGTGTTATCTGATTTCATCGCGTAACGCGAATGGTGTAGAACTTTGTGGAAGGCAGGCGGGTCCGAACGATTAGTCTGGAACATTCGACGACTGCTCTATAAAAGCTGACGCGCTTGACCCGCTGATCAGATTTTCGACGATCGCCGACTGTGTTCGCCGCTATCGTTGTGCTTTAAGTGTAGCCTGTTTTGTGGGCACAGGTTCGCCCAATAAAAGCTAGTTTTGTCTTTCCCAGTACTGCTACTGTTTTCTTTCTTCACCGTCACTACCACGTGACATCTGGTGGAGGTGCTAGTGCGTTCATGTACCGAACGCCCCCGCAAAGCCGCGATCCAAGCCCGAAGCCCGAGGACAAAACCGACACCACCCAAGACCAGCGTGCTAGCCGCAGACTGCAAGGACTGCCCCCAGAGCACGGACTTCTACCTGAGGCGACAAAGAAGATCACGGTCAAGACAACCTCAATGGCTGCCCCAGCGTCCCCCGTTATCCTACAACAACCCCGGGACCCACCGACCTTCCATGGAGCAGCGACTGAAGACCCGGAATCCTGGCTGGAGACATACGAGCGAATCGCGACATTCAACAACTGGGACTCCGACGACAAGCTGCGGCATGTCTACTTCGCCTTAGAAGACACCGCCAGAACATGGTTTGAGAACAAGGAGTCGACCTTGACTACGTGGGACCTGTTCCGTAGCGGCTTTCTGCGCACCTTTACAAGTGTCGTGCGCAAGGAGAGGGCCGAAGCTATGCTGGACGCCCGAGTGCAGCTACAAAACGAGAACGTTGCCATTTTTACGGAAGAAATGAGCCGTCTGTTCCGCCACGCCGACCCGGATATGGCCGAGGAAAAGAAAGTTCGCCTGCTCATGCGTGGTATGAAGGAGGAACTTTTTGCCGGGATGGTACGAAGCCCACCGAAGACCGTCGACGAGTTTCTTCGCGAGGCCACCAGCATCGAGAAGACACTCGAGATGCGAAACCGGCAATTCGACCGCCGCACGAACGCGACAAACTACGCCGGACTTCAGTCACTGGCCACCGACGACCTACGCGAGACTATCCGCGCTGTCGTGCGGGAGGAGCTACAAAAGCTGTTCCCATCATCACAGCCTCAAGTGGCTTCGATTGCCGATGCCGTGCGTGAGGAACTCCAACAACAACTTGGAGTAGCCCCTGAATCGCCGCAGCCCGAGCCGCAAGCAATGACCTACGCCGCCGTCGCATGCCGTCAAGGCCCCCCTCCGCGACCGCGCCAGGGCCCTGTCACGCCGCAGTTTCGTCGTCCGCCGCCGCCGCCGCCGCCAGCACGACCACCCGTCGCCCAGCGCACCTACCCGAGGAAGACAGACGTTTGGCGCGCTCCTGACCACCGCCCGCTCTGCTACCACTGCGGGGAAGCCGGCCATGTGTACCGCCGATGCCCATACCGGGAGATGGGACTGCGAGGTTTCGCCGTTAACGCGCCGCGGCCACAGATTGGCGAACGACCTCGCGATATCGCCTACTACCTCGCCGCCACTCAGTGGAGCCATCGACGAGCTTCCCGTTCGCCGTCACCAGGCCGCTACCTGTCGCCGCAGCGCCGACCATACACTGGCCCAGCCCGCGGCCGGTCCGTCAGCCCATATCCGGAAAACTAAAAGCAGCAACCGATGGAGGTGCGGTTGCTGTTCGTCGAACTGACGAAGACCCTCCGCCGCCGACGAAGACGACGAAGCAACCATCTCGACGACCTAATGACGACACGCCGCCGTCCCGACGAAGTCAGGAAGCCAAGACTACACCGACCAAAGACGACTTGACGACGCGACGTTCAAGCTTCAGTTCAACACGACGCAGCCGTGATCCGACGCCAAGACCCAACTGCAACGCCAGGCAAAGAACCACCGACCTCGACGTGCTTCTCGACGGACACGCGGTTACCGCCTTAGTGGACACAGGGGCTGATTACTCCGTCATGAGTGGACACATCGCCGCCCAGCTGAAGAAGGTTAAGACTGCATGGGAAGGCCCTCAAATTCGCACCGCAGGAGGACACCTCATCACGCCGACTGGAATCTGCACGGCAAGAATAACCATTCATGACCGAACTTACCCTGCCACTTTCGTTATCCTCCAACGGTGTTCACGAGACGTCATTCTCGGTATGGACTTCCTGAACCAACACGGCGCAATCATCGACCTGAAGTCACAGTCAATAACGCTGTCGGAAGATAAAGCGATACCGCCGGAGAGCCCTCGTAGTCAGCATGCCTTGAGTGTGCTCGAAGATCAAGTGAGCATCCCGCCTCACTCCAGCATTGTTATTTTGGTCGGCACCGAAACACCCGCTGACGTAGAAGGCGTCATCGAAGGCGACCAACGTCTTCTGCTCGACCGTGAAATTTGCGTCGCAAGAGGGATCGCTCGACTGCACGGAGGAAACACGAAAGTGTTGCTGACAAACTTTAGCAAGGAGTTCAAGCACATCAACAAGGGCACAACCATTGCATACATCGAGGAAATTGTGGAAACCAGCGATGCCTTTGTGCTCTCGGATTCTGTCGCATCTACCCCGACGACTGTGGTTCCCGAGCCAGACTTCGACATAAGTCCAAGTCTCCCCGTGATTAAGCAGCAACAGCTCAGAAGTCTGCTTCGACGATACAAAGGCTGCTTTTCGACGTCATCGAGGATTCGACAAACACCAGTCGCAAAGCATCGCATAATAACCGAAGAATGCGCTCGACTACTACGCCAGAGCCCTTACCGAGTTTCGACGCGGGAACGTGAAGCTATAAGAGAACAAGTCGACGAAATGCTGCGCGACAACATCATCCAGCCGTCGAAAAGCCCGTGGGCATCCCCTGTTGTCCTGGTAAAGAAAAAGGACGGAACCCTGCGTTTCTGTGTCGATTATCGTCGACTGAACAAGATCACGAAGAAGGATGTATACCCCTCCCACGGATAGACGACACATTGGATCGGCTCTGCAACGCTAAATACTTCTCGTCGATGGACCTCAAGTCTGGCTATTGGCAAATAGAAGTCGACGAAAGAGATCGCGAAAAGACCGCCTTCATCACCCCAGACGGCCTCTACGAGTTCAAGGTTATGCCATTTGGACTGTGCTCGGCGCCTGCAACGTTCCAGCGCGTGATGGACACGGTTTTAGCAGGATTGAAGTGGCAGACCTGTCTCGTTTACTTGGATGACGTCGTTGTCTTCGCCGAAAATTTCAGCGATCACCTTAGGCGGCTTGCAACAGTACTCGAGGCCATCAAGTCATCAGGGCTCACTCTGAAGCCAGAAAAGTGCCGCTTCGCCTACGATGAGCTTCTGTTCCTAGGCCACGTCATCAGCAAGTCTGGAGTCCGCCCCGACCCGCAGAAGACAGCTGCCATCGCAAAGTTCCCGCAGCCCACCGACAAGAAGGCAGTGCGTAGATTTCTTGGCATGTGTGCCTACTACAGGTGATTTGTCAAGGACTTTTCACGCATCGCTGAGCCGCTGACACAGCTAACTAAATGTGACATTGAGTTCAAGTGGGAAACGCCGCAGGCCGACGCATTTGAAGAACTCAAACGACGCATGCAGTCGCCGCCCGTACTTGAGCACTTCGACGAGCACGCCGATACCGAAATTCACACTGACGCCAGTAGCCTAGGCCTCGGTGCCGTCCTAGTCCAGAGAAAAGATGGACATGAACAGGTGATAGCTTACGCTAGCCGGTCGTTGTCAAAAGCGGAAGGCAATTATTCCACAACGGAAAAGGAATGCCTCGCCATCGTTTGGGCTACAGCGAAATTTCGCCCCTACCTATATGGCAGGCCTTTCAGAGTAGTCAGCGACCATCACGCGTTGTGTTGGCTAGCTAACTTAAAGGACCCTTCAGGACGGCTGGCACGGTGGAGCCTCAGACTACAAGAATACGACATTACTGTAACATACAAGTCCGGACGAAAGCACTCAGATGCCGATTGCCTATCACGCGCCCCCATTGACCCGCCGCCGCAAGATAACGAGGATGACGACGCCTTCCTTGGAATAATAAGCGCGCAAGACTTCGCTGATCAACAACGAGGGGACCCGGAGCTAAAAGCCCTTGTCGAGTATTTGGAAGGGCACACCGACGCTGTCCCTAGGGCATTTAAGCGTGGACTATCTTCGTTCACGCTTCAAAACAACCTACTCGTGAAGAAAAACTTTTCACCAGTCCGCGCCAACTACCTTCTTGTTGTTCCGTCGGCGCTGCGTCCAGAAGTACTGCACGCCTTACACGACGATCCGACTGCTGGGCACCTCGGATTCTCCCGGACGCTGTCGAGAATACAGGAAAGGTATTACTGGCCGCGTCTGACCGCCGACATCGCCCGTTACGTCAAGACATGCCGAGACTGTCAACGACGCAAGACACCACCGACAAGGCCAGCAGGGTTACTACAACCGATCGAACCTCCTCGTCGACCATTCGAGCAGATTGGGATGGATTTGTTGGGGCCGTTTCCGACGTCAACATCCGGGAATAAGTGGATCGTCGTGGCGACGGACTATCTCACCCGCTTCGCTGAAACAAAAGCTTTACCGAAAGGCAGCGCAGCCGAGGTGGCGAAATTTTTCGTCGAGAACATCCTGCTGCGACATGGCGCCCCAAAAGTCCTCATCACCGACAGAGGAACGGCTTTTACAGCAGAGCTCACCCAAGCCATTCTGCAATATAGCCAGACACGCCACAGGAGGACAACTGCCTACCATCCACAAACAAATGGTCTCACGGAGCGCCTGAATAAAACCCTCGCCGACATGCTAGCGATGTACGTCGACGTTGAGCACAAGACGTGGGACGCGGTCCTGCCGTATGTAACCTTCGCTTACAACACGGCGGTGCAAGAAACAACACAGATCACGCCGTTTAAGCTGGTTTACGGCAGGAACCCGACGACGACGCTCGACGCCATGCTGCCCCACGTCATTGACGAAGAGAATGTTGACGTCGCTAGCTATCTCCAGCGCGCCGAAGAAGCCCGACAGCTCGCCCGCCTGCGGATCAAGGACCAACAGAGGACCGACAGACGATACTACAACCTCCGACGACGCTTCGTCGAGTACCAGCCTGGCGACCGTGTTTGGGTCTGGACACCGATACGCCGACGAGGACTCAGTGAGAAACTACTCCGACGCTATTTCGGACCCTACAAGGTCATCCGACGTATTGGCCCTCTGGACTATGACGTCGTGCCAGACGGCATTTCGCATTCACAGCGGCGCCGCGCACGATCTGAAGTGGTGCACGTGGTGCGCCTTAAACCCTTTTACGGACGCTGACGAACTTCGTCATTTTTGTTCTTTTCTTTGCTACAAGTGCTTTTGTTTATTACCTTCGTTTGTTTGCAGCATCGGGTCGATGCTTTTTAAGAGGGGGGTAATGACACGTGTACTTATCTTTATCGGGCGACCACGTTTCGCCGCTTAACAACTGTAATCGCACTGCGAGGGACGCGCCTGAATGTATCCGATGTTTCTGGAAAGTTATCGATGCTTCTACCCGGCTGTCAGTTGTCGCCGAACCTTGTGTTATCTGATTTCTTCGCGTAACGCGAATGGTGTAGAACTTTGTGGAAGGCACGCGGGTCCGAACGATTAGTCTGGAACATTTGACGACTGCTCTATAAAAGCTGACGCGCTTGACCCGCTGATCAGATTTTCGACGATCGCCGACTGTGTTCGCCGCTATCGTTGTGCTTTAAGTGTAGCCTGTTTTGTGGGCACAGGTTCGCCTAATAAAAGCTAGTTTTGTCTTTCCCAGTACTGCTACTGTTTTCTTTCTTCACCGTCACTACCACATGACAATATTTGCATGACTGGTATTGGTTGATAATGTCTCAAAACATTCCCAGTCTACTCCAGGCAGATTAAGATAGCCAATCAAAAGAACTTTATTGTCCTGGTATTTAGACACTTGCACTTTTAATTTTAGTAAGAATTCAAGAGTTCAGTCAGGCGGTCTATATAATGCACGTAAGACGAAAGAGTTGTCCCACAAGGTTATGTTAATGCAGATACATTAAAGTTCCAATACGTCCACCAGCAAGACAGCGTCAAATTTGTGTTGGATCAGAAAGGCCACACCACCTCCCCTTGATTGCCTGTCCTTATGAAAAGCCGTATAGGAAGGCAGAACAATATCACTACTCACTCGTTCATGTAACCACACCTCAGTCATTACGGTAATGTGAGGATGGTACTGCAGCAATAAAATTTCAAGGCGCTCCGTTTTATTCCTAACGCTACGAGCTTTCAAATTAAGGAGTCGAAGTTGATCGTCATGCGCATGGACATTACGTCAAGTTCTGGACAGTTCAGGGGTGGTTTTTGTAGCTGGTCATTTTCACCCACCTGTGTTGCACTTCGTCCCAAAAATACATATTCTAATCGATCTTTAATTTGTCAAGTGTCAGGTTGATTATTTGGCCTTGTTCTATCTCAGCATTTGTGCTGTTGCAGAGCAGAATGCGTTTTCTTAATGTTGATTTAGAATGATCATTCTTAATACAGATATTTAAGCCCTTCAGTTTGCCTGTGTTTTTCAGTATTTTTTTTCCTTACACTCTTGCAGGTGTAATTACAGGCCACTCTCCCACCTGCTTACTAAGTCAATGGATATGCACAACAGATTCGCATTTAACCTCAAGTTTGACGTGGAAAATACCCTTCACAACCTTTTTCTTTCCTTTTCTGAATAGAGTGAGGTCTCAGGTATACCATGAACAATTAAATTAGAGCATCTGCTATGGTCTTCGAGGTCTGTTACCTTTTTAGTTTGATATGACATTGCATGTTCAAATGATTTCAAAGTGGCTTGCAATTTAACAGTATTTTCATGCTGCACTAATCTCTCAGACGCCATATTTTCCAAAATACGCCTAAAGTCATGCATCTGCGGTTTCAGTTCAACAGATTGAGTTTATATTTCTAATAGTTCCTTACGAATTTCTGTCTGACCTTCAGGTAAGTGCTCATACAGTTCCTTCTGGGTAAGTCCCGAGTTTTCCTCCACGTGGCCGAAAATGAGTAGTTTGCAAACGAGAAAGCAGTCATACTCTGTTACAAAACATTGCCGTGGGCAAGCCAGAACCACTAAGTAGCTTGGAAGAACTTCTTGTTGGGCGAGTTGGTGCATATTAGCAAACAGTTCTATATCTGCGCAAACAACCACAGAGAGGGTACACAAAGACAGGCGCAGACTTGCAACTAATCTTTGTTCAACAAAGACCACACATAAGTACATCTCAGAAATACACCACTTCATGTGCACGGAGAAACAGTAATCACTCAAAACTTTCTGTTCAAGGAACACGCATCCTATTACGTTCATCACTAAACCTCATCCCATTGTACAGATAAACTGAAGTGTTGGTGACACAATCAACGCCCTTCTTCGTAATCTGATGCGCCTCGTGTATTTATCACTCAGCTATCTTGGCACCAGCACAATATCTTAACTTCAGGATCGGTTTACACTGGCATACCAAGCAATGAATAGGAAGGTGCCCACTCACTCTATTATTGACAATTCATGCCAACGCAAGCGTATGTTCACACACCTTCCTGTTTGGCTTACGTAGACTTCGCCGCATGACAGAGGAATCTGATAGACTACCCCAACACTGCAATGTACGTAGGAATTGGGGCGCTTTATTCCGTACCTTTGGGACCTATTCGTATTTCTTCCTATGCGCGAGCATAATCCAACAAGCTGGCCAGGAGCCGAAAATGCAAGTTGGCACCTGTCCTTGTATGCTCTCTGTGGTTGTTTGTTTGCACAGTTATAAAACTGTTTGCAGAACCATTAAGCTTTGACAATCACTACGTATTGAACTAAAGCGGAGACTAACCTGCAGTAAGCAGAGAAGCGTTCCGTCTAGCGACATGGCGGCTTTGGATCCGCCATGCCCACAGAAGATGAAATCATGCCGGTCTTTTATAGCGGCACCAAGTCATGACGTTAGACTGAGATACTTGAAAGGGTAGGCCAGTAGAATTGCGTCGCCAGATGACGAAAGCGTTGATCACGAACTGCCGTTGATCAACTGGTTCTTGCCATGTAGATTAAAACAGTAATGGACCCAAGACGCTGCCCTGGGGAACACCAGAGGAGACATCAGTTAAATCGGATTCATATCCGTCGACGACGGTGAACTGCTTACGAAATGACAGGAAATTACGCAACCATGAGATAGTTGAAGAATGTAAGTGCAACAACGATAGTTTAGCTATTAAGCGGGAGTGTGGAACATGATCAAATGCCTTGGAGTAGTCCAAAAAATGCAGTCAGTCTGGAAACCTTCATCCATGTTAGAAAAAAAGTTCACTGGTGAATTCTATTAACTGCATGTCACACGAATATCCCTTCCTAAATCCATGCTGGCTTGGGAAAAAAGTTATTGCATTCAAGGTAATGTGCGATGCCTGATGCGACGATGTGCTCAAGAAGTTTGCATGCGATACAGGTTAGATATTGGGCGATAGTTACTGACATGATTTCTATCACCAGCTTTAAAAATGGGAATAACTTTAGCGATTTTCCAATCATCAGGTATTTCCCCGGTAGACAATGATTGCTCGAATATGTTACAGAGGATAACGCTGGAATGATTTACGGTGTTCTTAAGTATTTTAGAATTTATGCCGTGAACGCCACAGCAAGTTGATAACTTGAGGTTATTGATTAAAGATGCAATACCAGTATCAGTTAGGTTTATAGGTTCCATGTACTGATAGAGGACATCGGTTAGCTGTGGGATACTGGAATGGTCTTCATGAGCAAAGACAGATCTAAAGAAAGTGTTAAAAACAAATGGACACTCTTGTTTACTTATGGGTGCCCCGATGTTGTCTTGAAGTAATATATTAGCATCCTTGTTTTTCGGTGATATGGTCTTCCAGAATTTTGACGGGTTATTCTTGATAACAGATTGAAGATGACGTGAATAGAATGTGTGTTTAGCTTTGCGTACAGCTTGAAAGTATTTTTGATCAGCTGCTTTGTGGTTAAGCCGTGATTGTGAGGTTCTTAATTGTTTAGTTTTCCTAAATAAACATTTCTTTTTGTTCTTTAGCGTGCACAAAGACCAGTGAAACCAAGGCTTTCATATATTAACCCGGAAGGAAATTCACGGTATGTATGAGTGAACAAGGTCAGTTAATTTTTCTTTAAATAAAGTCCAGTTTTTGTTGACCGGTGTGCCAGGAAAAGTAGGAATATATGTGCGGCAAAAGTTTTCTAAACCGAGGTTGATGGCATCGTAGTCTCCTTTTTTATGATCTAAGATTTGTTTGGGCCATGTGATACGCTGATAAAAAGATGTAGTAATTGTAAATTCGAGAAGCAGATGGTCACTAAATTCTTCACAAAAAGGCACTGGGCTGATAAACTCGGGAGCACTCGTAAGGATCAAATCCAAGATGTTATCACCGCGGTTAGGTTGATTTATTATCTGGACAAATGGAAAATCTAGACTAAACTCTATGAATTCATTAGAGTCGGTAGTTTAATTACAAAAACAGCGCCGAATAAAACAACACACGAAGAAGGGAAACACGAGACAGCACGTAGGCGCTAACCAACTGCTTAACCAACTAGCCCACCAACACATGCTCAGAGTCGGTAGAACAAGATGCTAGGTTTTTTCAGTTTATGTCAGGATAGTTGAAGTCACCCAAAAGGAAGATATGAGCTGTTTGGAATTTCTGTTTAATTGCACTAAGGTTATCGGTCAAGTCTGAAGTGAACGAGGTCATATGATCTGGTGCTTTGTAACATACCCTAAGCAGGCACTTGTGCACCTGTGAAGGAATACAAACCCACAAGATTTCCAGTGGGGAGGAAACATTAACATAAAAATGTACGATCTGTTTTTTCATGGCGACTAGGACGCCACCACCCCTTCTATTGGTCCGATCATTCCGGTGAATGATGTAATCCTCAGCGTCAAATAAAACTTCGTGATCAGCAACATTTGAGTTAAGCCACGTTTCCGCTAATAATAAGATGTCAGTACCATCGCTTTCTAAGCGAGAGCATAGTTCAGTGCGCTTGGGGAGAATGCTACGAATATTAGTGAAAGATACTTTAAGCTCCCTCCGATGGTCGACTACAAGCATTTGAAGCTAACGTACTAATATCTTGTGGACGTGTTGCCGGGGCGCAGTTCAGCTATCTGGAAGACTGTATCACAGTATTTGAAGCAGAATCATACGTGTATACCCGTTTATCAATACTCAACTTTTCAACGTTAAGCCTGAATGGCATCTTTTTAGATTTAGCATAGTCAAGAAGATTTTTTCTCGCAATGCGTGTTTGAAGAGAAAAATCCTCAAGCACGGCAAAGCCAGTGTCCTTGAATTTATAGCCCTGTTCGAAAACACGTTGCCCGTCTTTAAAGGAGGTAAATTTAGCTATGATACGCCTACGTTTATCTTCATGATACTGGCCGAGGCGTTGGGCGCGTTCAATTTGTGAAGACTGCAGATTGATACAAGATGATTCGTCCAGAGTGCTATAACTTTTTCTTAGGCTGTACACCATGACTCTGAAGCATCTTCAGAAATACCGAAGAAAAGCAAATTTGATCGTCGCATTCGGTTTTCTGCGTCTTCACAGCGGGAGTGTGGTATCCTTAGTTTGTCCGGTAAATTACAAGCCGAAATAGATGAGCTGAATTCCAAAGTGCTATGGGCGTTTTTAATCTCTGCAGAGTCAACTTCAATTGCACGGATTCTTGCAGACAGCTGCCTCAACTCGACATCTACAGATGCCTGCCAGTTCTTTATTGCGAGCAGGTCATCCTTAATTTCATCTTGTCCGGATATAATCTGCTGAACTGTTGCTAAGACCTTCGCCAAAACGTCATCATGCTCAGGGCCTGGATTTGTTTCAATATCACCAGACATAATTCTGCCAAAACATGTACACCCAAAAATGAAACAGGAAGTGTGGCTCGGGTATTAATGCCAGTGTCTTGGTGTACTACTCGATTCAGCCGCTGGGCTCTGTGAAAGTATCCACTCTTGTTGCATTTCTTTCTCCATGTTCAACTGCCGGCCGCAATTGGTTGTAATGCTGCGGCATCCACAGCACGAAATCCAGCCATTGACAAACATAGGTCTACATAAGGTCTACACAAGTGAGTGTAGCGAATGCCTTGGAGGGTAGCGAGAGCGGGCGAACAATGTAGATGTCAAAGTGATAGAAACAGGCATCACAGAGACGAAAGGAGTGCATTGGCGACTTCGTGTGTTGCGTCCTCTTGGAGCGCTGACAGTGAAGGCATTCGCGTGCCCAGCGGCGCATATCAGAGTACACTCAGGTGGCATGCTGGGTGGCATGAACCTGGGGATGACTTGCATGGTGTAGGTTATCAAACACTTGATGAAAGAGTCGGAATGGAATGAATGGCAGTGTTCGACTCCTTGACATGTTGCAAGTGGTAGCGACTGAAGAAAATGGAAAGGGGACGTCTGGAAGCACTAATGACGTTGCAGAGGACCGGAGGTCCCGAAGCACGACGTCTAAGTGCTGCACCGTAGCAATTTCTTCGATGTCAAGTGTTGCCGTGGATATTGCGTCGATACAGAAGGCATCTGCAGCTGCGTTGACCAGGCTTTCAATGTATTGTATGTCCACGGTGAACTCGGACATGAAATTGAGGTGCCACCAAAGGTTGCGAGTCCAGCTCAATGTTAACAATGGCAACCGGAATCCAGCTTGGAGTTCTGGCTGGTTTGCCCATATCTTCAAGTGGGTACGACGGCCACCAAATGTTGTGGGTTCGAGTGTCTTAACTTCTCATGGGCAGTGCCGATTCTACCTCCAAGGAAGAATGGCAGAAAAAGCTAGTTACAGCATGGGATTCCTTTCAAGGATCCGCTGAGCGAGCTGGCGCACGTGTCCACGCACACGCTGACATATGCTGTTAAGTACATTGTTAGTGCACACATCAACAATGACGTCAAATCTAGCTAACACCGAGACATTTAAACTAATCAACTATCTCTATTTGTTTGGAGTTAAATATGATGCTATTGCGTGGACAAACTGGTTTATATTTCAGCTGGAAAATTACTGCTCTTGTGTGTTTTTTTTTTCATTACCACGCATATGATTAGATTGCGACCATTTTCCCAGCGAAGTCATCGTCATATTGCACCCTTGTATGAGTTCATGAATGTTATGTCCAGATAAGAAAATGCTTGTACCATATATTATGAATCTGGCATTCGGGTTAATGTTTACAATGTCATTAACATAAATGTTGAAAAGTAGTGGCCCTAATATACTGCCTTGTGGGACACCAGAATTAATTGGTTTTATTTCTGAGTATGATTATGTATGTTGACAAGTTAATATTTTATTAGTTTTACAGCCTGGCTTCATATTCTGAAGTACCATAGCTTCTCTAGAAGTAACTCTTCATTAACAAGATCAAAATCTTTTGAAAAGTCAAGGAATATTCCCATCACAAAAGCTGTTTTCAAATTGTGACAGAATATATCCTTTTTTTTAACAGCACTAGTTCAGTAGATTTGTTTTTCTGGAATCCGAATTTACATTTGGTGAGCAAATTGTATTTATTTATAAATTTTGTAAATCTAGAATGCCGAATTTTCTCTACGAATCCCGAGAAATTTCCCACCCCCAAAAGATATCCCACCCCTAACTAAGGTCCCAGCTTAGGCATGATAAGGCACCAGTCAGGCATGATAAGGCACCAGTTGTTATCTTGGTAAGTGTTTGGAATGCACTCATAAAATCATTAGAGTGCAACACCATCTCAAATTCGTTTAAATTCTTGAAACCTTAAATTCTTAAAACCTCGTTAAACCGTACCTCCTTAAACAGTAGTTTCGTTTTAAATGTAGTAAAGTGAAATCCCTGACTCAGTGGCCATTTAACATAATGCATTTTGTATCTGCATAAACCGTACCAGCTTATTACGTATGTATCGGTTAACACGCAGTGTTTCCACTTTTATTTATTTATTTATTTATTTATTTATTTATTTATTTATTTATTTCCAGATACTGCTGTCTCAATACATGAGACATAGCAGGAGTGGATACACCAGAGATTAGATCAACACAACATACAATGAACTTGAAACGTAATTACAAAATATGGTTAGACAATTCTTCACAAACTCACAAACTTGATTGCACAACCACAGCAGTTTGTCCCCATCGGGCAGCCTGTCAGAACAAACCTCACAGATCAAAACAACGGCCTTCAATCGCATTGTCTGTTTGTGAGTGAAGCCACATCAACATCATTTCGGTGTCGTACAGGCAAAGACTCGGGCCATGCCGAAGCTCGGAAAAAAAGCACCAGGTGCTCAGCACAGAAGAAAAATTACGACATTCGACCCACTAAAGCATATTCTAGTACTGTCAAACCCCGTTACAACAAACACCACATTAACGAACATTTCAGATTAACGAACTTTTATGAAATCCCGTGCCGACTGCTTATAGTTTCAATGTAAAAATATTTCACTACTACAAACTTCAGAATAACGAACATTTTAGAATAACGATCGTTATTTAATTTCCGTGTCATCTTAACAACACCTCAGTACTACGAACTCATATCGCGAAATGCGATGATGATGATGAAGCAACATTCACTGGGCCCGAAATAAATCGGTGGTGCACGCAGGCACCAGACGGGGTGGTTCCCTAGTTACGGGACCCATATGTTTCCAGCAGCTCCTGGCCCCTGTCCGTCAGTGCGAGCTGAATCGGTAGGGCGGGGCTGGATAACAAGGTCTCCCATCGCTCAAGGGATTGGGGATTAGGGGTGTTGGTGGGAAGGGGAGGAGGGGGGGTCTTGAGTTTTGTGCACTCTGCCAAGACGTGCGGCAGGGTGCCCTTTTCTCTTCTGCAAAAAGGACAGAGCATATCGTATTCCGCAGGGTACATGCGGTTCATCAGTACGGGATGCGCAAGCGATCCCGCCTGCGCTCGACGCAGGATCGTCTGTTGTTGCCTGGTGAGTTTGGGGTGCGGTTCTGGCAGTCTGCACCTTTCTTCTCGGTACATCCGGGTAATGTCCCGAAAGCTGGTAACCGGGTGCGGTAGCTCTTCCGGCTCGTGCTCGGCCCGGATCGACATTTCTCGGGCATGGTAGTCGGCGATGGTGTTGCCTGCTACCTGCGAGTGAGCCGGGACCCACACGAGCTCTATGGCTCTTCCCGGAGGCTTGTGCTTGGCTAGAATGGCTCGGGTCGCGGAGGAGATTACCCCCCTGCGGAAGCTTCTGTAGGCTGTCTTTGAGTCGGTGACTACGGTGTCCACGCTCGACTGTGCGAGTGCAAGGGCTACGGCCGCTTCTTCGGCAACTGCGGGGTCTGTTGTCTTCAGGGACGCGCTGACGATCAGCTTCTCTTTTGAAGTAACCACCACGGCTGCACGGTCACTGCGAGGATTCTTAGATTTCAGTGTATCCGTCACGGCAGTCGGAGCTCTAAGCTAGCAGACGGTGCAGCGCGAAGAGCGGGCCGCCTTGCAACTTGCTTCCCGCAAAAACCTGAGATGGCGCGGAAGGAGAAAGATGCGGGCGGAGACTTTTTTTTCCTTCTCCGTTGTGGAGGCAACGATGCACCAGGTTTTGTGAGTGGAGAGGCGGGAAGCATGGGCTCGTAAAACCTGAGACGGTGCGGCAGAAGAAAAAAAAAAGTAGTAATTAACGCTGAAGTGGGCCTTTTTTTTTTCCTGATGCGGAGGTGACAACTCTAAACCACGGCGAAGAAGCGAAAGCAGTTTTCTTTGAGCGAGAGAGTAGAGATTCTTCGCGAGATAGAAGACGGGAAGAAACAATCCGTCGTGGCTAAAGAACATGGAGTGGCGCGGTCGACGATCGCCACGATTCTCAAAGATAAGGAGAAAATCTTTAAGCACCAGCAAGAATCTTGCTGCACGTTACGGCAGCACCCGAAGACCGCGACGAGTCCGTGTCGGCCACAGATGCGTTGGACTGCTTGCGAAAACTCCGCATATTTATAGTCAAAAGCGGCACAGCGACCGAAGGCGTGCATAAGAATGCGGACGGTCTGGAATCGTTCGTGCTGCAGAGTCTGTGCTGCACCCGTCAGAATACGATTACGGACTGTTTCAAACAAATGTGCCTTGCCTGACGATCACGTGTGCATTGTGTGAGAAACGAGTTCAAGGAGGTACCGTTTCAAAGGTAGGACGCTTGCGTTACTGAAATGCTATTGTTATGGCTAATTTTTGGGCTTTCACTATAACGACCTTTCAGAATAACGAACATTTTCCCGCGGTCCCCTGAAGTTCGTTGTACCGAGATTTCACTGTACACTGTAAATACAGCTGCCCTGGCCATTCTGACAGCGGTGACAACAGCCAAGAGTGGAACCAGGGGCACCGGCCACTTACCAGGAGCATGGAAAAGTCCAGTGTAAAGAGCATGAAAATTATAAACTGTGCCCTCGCACGGCGTGCGAAATGTGAACGGCTGAACTCTCTTTATGAGAAGAATCCGCTCGCTGTTCGCAGCCAGCACTGGAGCACACATGCCAAAGGCGCTCTGGCACAGCGTACGGAGATTTCGGTCAATTTTCCGTGTTTGGCACAGGAATTGGCGTTTGTATCAAAACGGCACCATTGGCGCAGGAGTCCCACCTCTGCGTTTTCAATGCCTTGCACTGCGAAGGCTACGGTACAGTGGGGCATGCCCACAATGATCCCCCTTCTAACTGTCACCTTTGCATAAAGCTCAAGTTTAAATTTTGATGTTAACGTTGACACCACGACTTTCAATTTTGGTGCCTATGACGCAGTAAACATAAGCAAAACGTGGTTGTCCTCGAGAAGCCACAGCGCTTTTAGCCAGTGGACTCGTAACTGAAGCCTGCGGTGGTCGCTGTATCTACGCTACGTAGCCGCCCACAACAACCAATAGCAGTCGCATGTGGGAATCTGCTTTATTATGAAATAAAGTGTAAGCCTGCCTCCTTAAGAGAGTAAGGAGGCAGGTTTCTGTTGAAAAGAGTGTTCGAGAGAAAGGCGACTTCGTGGTCTGCTTGCAAGCTCCACGCACCACATACGACAGTAAAACTTGGCTGATACGTTCACAGCAGCATATGCTACCAACGGAGTATGTTATTTCACCAAGCTCGACGCGTGGTTCAGAGCCCCTTTAATCTATGTGCTACTGCTGCTATGAAGCTTGATTGTGAGACACTATTAAACACTCACTCATGTCAGAATGTAATAATGTACCGACAAGGGTAACAGAAAAGACAGGTACCATATTGAAACATTTCATAACCAAGTATGATAGGTGTTGCATAAAGGCAGGTGTCATTTTTTTTTGCGATAAGTGATCACTCGCCCATTTTAAGTGTCCCAGGTTAACATTTTAAAGAAGCAGGACTAATCTTACTTGTAGCGAGACATAAATCCTGCCACACTGTCGCAATTCTGGGACTGGTGCAATGTTGTAAATGAAAATGGCCCTGACGCAGCTTATGAGCAGTTTCTGCGCAAAGTTAAGTGGATTATGACAATTGTCTTCCTTAAGAAACCTCTAGTAAGTGCAGGAAACATACAAATCTGTCAACGAATTATGAACTGCTCAACAACATAAGAAAAAGTGACTAGATTTAGAGAGCATTTCTTCAAGTAAGATGCACCGACGGACTGAAAACTTGTACAGCATTTAGAAACCCCGTGAATGAGGATAGTGACATAGCAGAGAAAAATTATTATACTCACCTATCCAGCTCTTCTGCAGGAAGATCTGAAGAACTCTGGAAAAAATTAAAATCAGCAATTGGTCACATACCTCCACTTACTGAATTATAAAGGATGGGGCGTAGTTCAAAGGTCTCGAACTCTGATGCATTTAATGATAATTTTGTCTATTTCACCCGCTTGTCTATGAATAGCAACATACCGGCAATAAAATTTCCTAATGAGCAGACCATTTTCTTAGACTGTGTTAATGAAAGTGAAGTAGTTTCGTCTTTTATGAAACCAAATAACAGCAAGCCTATCGACGCGTCAGGCATACAATTAACACGAGTTACGTATATTATTCTTGAAACTTATTGTGCGCAACAAACAGGGACGAAGAATAGAAGAAACACAAGGACGAGCGCTTTCTAACAACTGGTTTTATTTTTGAAGATCCACCTGCTTATATACCCACAGATCTGCGCAATCTAGTCATCCATAGCACGCCTATAGCGCATATAATACACACAGATCTGCGCGAACAAGTGCTCTGGATGACTGGATCGCGCAGATCTGTGGGTATACAAGCAGGTGGATCTTCAAAAATAAAACCAGTTGTTAGAAAGCGCTCGTCCTTGTGTTTCTTCTATTCTTCGTCCCTGTTTGTTGCGCACAATAAGTTTCAAGATGAATTTGTTCCAACTAGGCCGACTAGCAGTCTTGCGTATATTATTGACATTAATTATCATGCGCTAGTTCATATCTTTAATACGTCTTGCAACAGGAAGCTTTCCACGTAAAATGCATTATGCAAGAGTCGCCGTAATATACAAGAAAGGTGACAGAAACGAACCTCCCAATTACCGTCCGATTTCTTTTTGGCAGTTGTTTCAAAAAGATTAGAGAAAATTTTACTTAAATGTTTCACATCCTTTACTGAACATAAAATTTAATTCATTTATTTATTTAAAGTACCTCACAGGCCCATTTAAGGGCATTGGGTAAGGGGGACAACAAAGTGTTTCAACAGGAGTAAACAACATAAATATCAATACAGGAATTCACAAGATAAGTAAAGCAACGTTCAATAAATGTTTGTCTACGCTAAGCTTTAGATAGCGTAAAAACAGTAATATCCTCATACACACAAAAAATACAAAAATTCAAGTGTGAAAAACAGGGAAGGAAAGCAGGTCAATATCATCCTTATACAATGTTCCTACAGGAAGCTTTGCAATTCTTCGCGAAAAGCGCCCCAATTTAAGCATGCTATGTTATCAGGAAGACTGTTCCATACAGTTATGACACATGGCAGTGCTGATGCGTTAAATGACAGTGTATTGCCAAATATGCGCATGAAGCTATGGCTATTGTTAAGGCAGCATGACGTGCGCGCTGGTACTTCAAGCGGCAACAGATGAGTTCATTAACATTCGTTAACAATTTCCTCTCGCTGCCCCAGGATGTGTGAAGATAAAATTGTCAGTAAGTTTGTTGTTTTTATGCATTTCGCTTTGAGATATCTTATGTGTAGAATGAAAGTAAGTTTAGAGTCAAGTATGATGCCTAAAATCTTCTGCTCTTTGTTCGCAGGTATTTGTTGCCCATGCATTTCCATATTGGGATCCGCAGCAAGAACTTTCTTCCTGGTGAAAAGAGTGCAAGAACTTGGGGGGTTCACTCTAAACTTATTTTCGTCTGGCCACTTAGAAACTCTGTTCAAGCACTGTTGTACTTGTCTCTAACACACTGTAAGGTTGCAGGATTTGAAACCTATCTGTATGTCTTCTACATAGATGGAATGTATGTATGCTTGTGTCGGTTGATTTGCCATTGTGGCGGCAGGTAGGTGACGTCCGCTGCGAAGTTCCGTGATTGTACCCCGCACCTTCCACCAAAATGTTGCAGGAGAAAGCAGGCCCACGAATGTAAAATAATGTATATTTACAAGTGAGGTTAATGGCGTTCAGGCAAGTGCCAGACTTCGTCTTCCTCTCGACCAATCCAACTTCTTCCTTCACTTCACCGTAACAATATTGTAGAGATAGGACAGCCTCCTGCAAAGCTCAAACTGGTTGCAGGTGATTGTTTAATTTAGACACAAATAGCTAATCATCATCATCAGCCTGGTTACGCCCACTGCAGGGCAAAGGCCTCTCCCATATTTCTCCAACAACCCCGGTCATGTACTAATTGTGGCCATGCCATCCCTGCAAACTTCTTAATTTCATCCACCCACCTAACTTTCTGCCGTCCCCTGCTACGCTTCCCTTCCCTTGGAATCCAGTCCGTAACCCTTAATGACCATCGGTTATCTTCCCTCCTCATTAAATGTCCTGCCCATGCCCATTTCTTTTTCTTGATTTCAACTAAGATGTCATTAACTCGCGTTTGTTCCCTCACCCAATCTGCTCTTTTCTTATCCCTTAACGTTACACCTATCATTCTTCTTTCCATAGCTCGTTGCGTCGTCCTCAATTTGAGCAGAACCCTTTTCGTAAGCCTCCAGGTTTCTGCCCCGTAGGTGAGTACTGGTAGGACACAGCTATTATATACTTTTCTCTTGAGGGATAATGGCAACCTGCTGTTCATTATCTCAGAATGCCTGCCAAATGCACCCCAGCCCATTCTTATTCTTCTGATTATTTCCGTCTCATGATCCGGATCCGCCGTCACTACCTGCCCTAAGTAGATGTATTCCCTTATGACTTCCAGTGCCTCGCTGCCTATTGTAAATTGCTGTTCTCTTCCGAGACTGTTAAGCATTACTTTAGTTTTCTGCAGATTAATTTTTAGACCCACTCTTCTGCTTTGCCTCTCCAGGTCAGTGAGCATGCATTGTAATTGGTCCCCTGAGTTACTAAGCAAGGCAATATCATCCGCGAATCGCAAGTTACTAAGGTATTCTCCATTAACTTTTATCCCCAATTCTTCCCAATCCAGGTCTCTGAATACCTCCTGTAAAGACGCTGTGAATAGCATTGGAGATATCGTATCTCCCTGCCTGACGCCTTTCTTTATTGGGATTTTATTGCTTGCTTTATGGAGGACTACGGTGGCTGTGGAGCCGCTATAGATATCTTTCAGTATTTTTACATACGGCTCGTCTACACCCCGATTCCGCAATGCCTCCATGACTGCCGAGGTTTCGACAGAATCAAACGCTTTCTCGTAATCAATGAAAGCTATATATAAGGGTTGGTTATATTCCTCACATTTCTCTATCACCCGATTGATAGTGTGAATATGATCTATTGTTGAGTAGCCTTTACGGAATCCTGCCTGGTCCTTTGCTTGACAGAAGTCTAAGGTGCTCCTGATTCTATTTGCGATTACCTTAGTAAATAGTTTGTAGGCAACGGACAGTAAGCTGATCGGTCTATAATTTTTCAAGTCTTTGGCGTCCCCTTTCTTATGGATTAGGATTATGTTAGCGTTCTTCCAAGATACTGGGCACGGTGGCACTGTCGACATGCGGTTCACAAATTGCCCGTTCGTCTACATTTTGCAGTTCGTCTTCGGCCTGCTACTCGACGCAGGCGATATGCGGCTCGGAACTACCGGGAGCACTGCGACTGCGCTGGACCGGCATGCAAGGAATGACTACGCACCGACGCTGCCGACATGGATCTTCGACTATCAGCTACATCACCTTACCGGCACATGCGCCTACCCATCTGCTGTAGAGCGCCACCAGGAGTCTGCACAATCTGCGGCTATATATGCGTTCCACAAGGGACCCCCTGTCACTGGGCACGGTGGCACTGTCGACATGCGGTTCACAAATTGCCCGTTCGTCTACATTTTGCAGGTGAGAAAACGGTTTGGGAAATGCCTCCGTTCAAGTGACCGTTTCTTGCTGGTGTTGCCGTGCCCATGGCAGTATATGGCTGTGTGTGAATCATGCATGACATACTTTAAGAAGCTATTGTTGATGGGCGGAGATATTGAAAGCAACCCCAGCCCTGGCCTCAAGCAAATCGCCAAACAACTTACCGAAATTGCTTCCGACATTAAAGATATCAAAGAAAAGCGACTAGCAGATATAGAGAGCAAGCTTGACCTCATTACGAAACTCGAAGCTGAAGTGATTAAGAGTCTTGAAGAAAAAATAGACGACATCGAAAACCGTAGCAGAAGGTCAAACTTAATTGTTAATGGCCTACCAGAAATGGAAGAAGAAACAAGCGAAGCGCTAGAAGAGGCCGTAAATGAGGAAATAATCGCAAAAATCCTTGAACTCGAACCTGTGGCCATTGAGCGCATACATCGTTTAGGAAGACGAGGACCGAACAAGACGAGGCCAGTGATATTTAAATTACTAGACGCAAGAGATAAAAGTGTCATACTAAAAAACTGCTTTAAACTAAAGAAATCAGACCTCTCAATAGGGGAAGATTTTTCGCGAAAAGTTAGAGAGACCCGAAAGAAACTCTGGAACAGTGCACAGGCAAACCGCGAAAATAAAGACAAGGTGTCGTTAGCGTACAACAAACTATTCATTAACAACCGTATTTTCATCTGGGATGACGAAAAGAATGACAGGGTAGAGATAAAGAAGCATGACAAAATGGAGCAAAAAAAGAACGCGAACGTGGAAAAAGGAAAAAACGAAGTAAACCGCCCGGCAAGACGCCAATACCAGCGCAAGAAAAAATAACGTTGTTAAACGTCAACACTCGAAGTATCTTAAAGGGAAGCTGAAGCGGTTTTCAATTTCCATGAATTGCTGGGATTGGGAAGAACAGACCTAATTATTTACGGTTCCGAATTTTTTTTCTTCGTTTTGTTAATATAAGGGGCGGAAATCGCTTTCTAAATCACCCCCGCGGACACGCCCCCATCGCTTCCCGGAGCGCCGGGTGAGGAGGTTACCAGAGGAGAGAACCGGCGAGAGTGACGTCACTGGTGGGGACCGAGCTGCCGGACCAGCGTGCTGGCATGCGCTGGCATGCCTCTTTCCGTCCTGCGCTTTACTGAACGACGCTACGAGAGATTTGCCGCCGCCGCCGCTCACGTTTGTTTTGCGATTTTCGTAAACTGTTCTTTCCTTCTGTGCTGCGTGAGTGCCTACAGCCAAGGGCGCCCAACATGCCCTCGTTCTGTGCAGCAATCGGCTGCGCGAACACACGCGGGCGAGACGATGTGGTGTTTCACAGGTTCCCGAAGCACAAGAAGCTTGCAGCGCAGTGCGGTGAGGAGAGATAAGTTCGTGCCGACGAAATCAACTGTGCTGTGCTCGGACCATTTCCGCGATAGCCGGATAGCCTTACGACAAATGCGGAAACGCGTTGTTGCTAGCGTTGCTATACTCCGTTTCATACATCAGGTGCAACGCTGTGGAGGCTTGAGATACTTCTTGCAGTAGCTGCGTTCGCACTTAGAAAAAGTTCGGTGTTTCTTGATCCGATTTTTGAGAAAACTTTTCATATATAAGCTCAGTTCTGAATGAAAAAAAAAAAAAGAATTTACCCATAGAAACAATCCGTGTACTTATACGGCTGCTAGCACGTTCTTTTAAATCAATTTTCTTTTCGGCATTCTTTAATTGCAGCCCGTCGCGGCAGCTTCACGTGCATGCTCGCGCGAGCAAATGCCGCTGGCACGCTGCGAACCATAGACGGAAACGCGCGCAGTAATAAATTTTGGTAACCGGACTTCGTGCGTAGCTTCCACAGCGTTGCACCTGAGGTATAAATTGGAGTATAGGCTTGCCTAGTGACATTCGACGTACGGTTGCAGTTATCATGTTTAACACACGGCGGTGCTAAAACTGCCTAATATCTTTATGTCAACACTAGCATGGAGCGCGCATACCGATTCTTGATCGAGCCACAATCGCAAAGTCGTCGAACCATATTCTGAATATTGCACATATAATCCCCCTGACCATCTCGATCTGTATGTGTATGATAAGCAACTTCCATGACTGTACCTCGCAGCACTGCATGTGCGCGCTTTGAAACGCGGCACTTATGTTCGCGATCGTGTATCAACGCTCAGAAAACCACGGGACTTCAGACAAGCAGCGGCAAGGTGCTTGACATCGCGGAATTGTACCCGTGTTTACAATCTAATGAGAAGTTAGTGCTTCGGCATTCTTCCAGCAGCAAGTTTGCAGTGACACTTTAGCGCATTTTTTCTCCCGTCATTGGAACGTGCAGCTACATGAAAAAAAAAAAGCATACGTAACAGCTAAGATTTCCAGCGCGCGAGAAGGTGTACACATCGCTCTCGCTTTTGGCACACTCAACATCGTCGTTGCCGCCGTTGCCGCCATCGTTTTCCGTATCGGCTGTCGGTTCGAACATGTGCGGCGAAAATACAAGCTGTCCGAGACAGCGAGAACATTCCATAATGCTTACAACTCAGCTATGCAGCCAGAACAGAACAGCGTGCTACGCTCTCAAACGGCGGCGCCGACCGGCGACTGCCGCCACTGACGTCACAGCGGCTCCGACCAATCATGGGCAACAGCGACGTTCGCGCGATACCCTGAGGCGCTGGTGCGCGTTTTCATGAAAAAACAGCCGCTTTCGCTTGTTTCCGCCCTTTTTGAACGAGATATTCGTGTTCAGGGGACTCAAAACTGTAGAATGCCACAGAGAACTCATTTTTTTCGAAAAGTGTTTCAGCTTCCCTTTAAATAAGGTGCAGCCATTTGAAAACTTATTGCTCGATCGTGAGCCAGATATAGTGGCAGTCACCTTATGGTAAAATCCAGTATATTGTTGCGAAAATAGTATAGCACAGGCCCCTTTCTTTCCACAAATGCGGATTCCTCGATGCGGGGGAAGTGTTTGTGTGGAAATAACCACAACAGTGCCTCGGGCATGTTCTCCCGCCCGGCCAATGCTGCCATACCTGACGGTCACTTCATGCACGTGTCGCACCCTCTTCTCACGCTCGGCTGTACGGGACGTGAAGAATTGATAACTTTTGGGCAAATTTATTTTTTATGCGGAGTATTTTCCCAACCATTCTTGGACTCTTAAACTCTGGCCCTTATTGGATCCTGTCGGCCAGCCCGATGGGTCGAAATAGGACATTGGTGGAGAAGCCTGCACCTCCCGCCAACCCGCAGGTCCCTTGAATGCTGCGGAAACTCGTTTAAGGAATGGTCCGAGAAGTTTTGGAGAGAGCAAGGAGACAGCAGCACACAGGCGGGACTTCACCACCTGCCGGTCAGGCATGCCGTCGACGATCGGTGTGTCATCATTTTGTTTTTGATATGAGTAGAGCATAAATCTAAATTCTAAGTTAATAAACCTAGTTATTCAAATGGGACTTCTCGTCTTCGTATCTGCGGATCTGGCCTTGCCCCTGCCTGAACTCATCCCCTCTCATTGTTGTCTCCCTGGTGAGCTGATGCGTCAGAAAAGTAACAACTGCGTCACTTCGCTACAACATTCCCTAGATGTCTAAGAAAGCTAAGGTAGTTCCTCTTCACAAAAAGGGTGCCAACGCTGGTCTCTAACTATCATCCTATATGTATTTTATCTTCAATTAGTGAAGTTGTAGAAGAGTTATTGCTTTACCGTATTAACAACTACCTTAAATTTAGCTTGCTGAAACCTAGTCATTTCAGTATAAGTTCAGGAAGTTCACCTAACTTGGCTTTGCTAACATCAACTGATTATATTATTATTCACTTGATCTCGGGTACATGTGGGCTCAGCCTTTTAAGACTACTAAAACCTCTGATACAATGAACCATAATGTTCATCATCAGCAGCAGCAGCCTATTTTGTGTCGACCCAAGGATGAAGGCCTCTCCCTGCGATCTCCAATTACACCTGTCCTGCACCAACCAATTCCAACTAGCGCCCGTGAATTTCCCAATTTCATCGCCCACCCCTCTTCTGCCGTCCTCGACTGTGCTTCCCCTCTCTTCGCACCCATCCTGTAACCCTAATGGTCCGCCGGTTATCTAACCTGCACATTAAGAGACCTCTTTCTGTCTCATAACGTTATGCCTAGAATTCTTCGTTACATTGCTCTTTGCGCAGTCGTTAACTTGTTTTCAAGCTTCATTGTCAGTCTGCAAATTTCCACCCGATATGTCAGCAGTAGATAAAATGCACTGATTGCACACCTTCCTTATCAATGATAATGGTAAGTTTCCAGTCAGGAAATGACAATGTCTGCCGCATGTGCTCCAACCCATTTTCATTGTGTGAATTACGTTCTCATGATCAGGGTTCCCTGTGATTAATTGTCCAAGGTAAATGCACTCGTTCACAGACTCCAGAGGCTGACTGACGATCCTGAACTCTTGTTCCCTTGTCCGGCTATTCATGAGTATCTTTGTTTTGCACATATTAATCTTCAACCCAATTCTTACTCTCTCTGTTCAGGTCCTCAATCATTTGTTCTAACTCAACTCCAGTGTTGCTGAACAAAATGTCATCTGCAAACCAAAGGTTGCCGAGATATTCACAGCCGATCCTTACTCCTGAATCGTCCCAAATTAATAGCTTGGATACTTCTTCTAAGGACGCAGTGAACAGCATTGGAGAGATTGCGTCTCCTTGTCTGGCCTCTTCCTTTATAGGTATCTCCCTGCTTTTCTTGTGGAGAATAAAGGCACCTATAGAGTTTCCAATATATTTACGTAAGCGTTCAGTACTCCTTGATTACGTAATGCCTCTATGGCTGCTGTTATCTCTACTGAATCAAATGCCTTTTCGTAATTTATGAAAGCCATATAGAGAAGTTGATCATACTCTGCGGATTTCTCAATGACCTGATCAATGACATGGATGTTATCCATTGTAGAGTATCCCTTCCTGAAGCTAGCCTTTTCCCTTGGCTGGGAAAAGCTTAGTGTTGCCTTTATTTTATTGCGAGTTATCTTGGTGAATATTTTATATAAAACTGGGAGTAAGCTAATGGGCCTATGGTTTTTCAATTCTTTAAAGTCTCCCTTTTTGTGGATTAGTATGTTTGCATTCTTCCAGTTTTCTGGGACCCTTGAAGTTTGATCTCTATAGATACGAGTATCGCTTCTGCTGTGTAAACAGGAAGCTCCCCCATCGGTAACGATCTTCACAGCACAGCCGTACCTGAGTAAAGTGAATGGAGGGACACACACTAGATAAGAAAGGATTGGGAGACCTGCGTGATGCACTATAGTACTGTGCATGCACATTTCCCGAGCGTCACCACATTTTTGGATCTGATTTGATTGCAGATTACGCAGCTGAAACAAGACTTACTACAAAAGGTAAATTCGGCTAGAGATGAGTTTTACAGCTTGAATCTTGAAGAATTTATTTCTAGCGATCCTAAAAAATTCTGGCAGCATCTAAGCCAGAGAAGACAACAGATACAAAGCATTAACGTCAACGGAATTGAAATAGAAGATGCGCACTGCATTGCTGAATACTTCAATGTATATTTTCAAAGTGTGTTTACAGAACGTGATGAGTGTGAACTTTCCAGTGCAAGTAGCCCATCGGTAGATAATATTTTAATCAGTCGCGAAGGTGTCCTGGCATTGCTTCTAAATATAAACACTATTAAGAAGTCAGCTGGGCCGATAACATTCCTAATGCTTTCTTGAGGCAATATTCTGAGTAATTATCTGAATTCATTTCTAATCTTTTCCAGTTATCCTTAAAGTTAGGTGCAATACCATCAGTCTGGAGTAAAGCACATGTTGTGCCGGTACACAAGAAAGGAGACCGCCAATCTGTTTCAAATTACCATCCTATATCTATTACTAGCTCGTGTTGTAAGCTATTGGAACATATTTATTTATTTATTTATTTCAGAATACTGCAGGCCATTGCTTGACCCAAGCAGGAGTGAATTTACATTGTTACATAACCAAGAGCATAAAATGTATACAATGTTAGCAGCACACATATATCAAAAGAATAAACCAAAAGAATAAAATTGAACAATATTAGCAGCATACGGATACCAAAAGAATAAAATTATACAATATTAGCAGCACAAGGATACAAAACATACAAAACTTAAAAAGATAGTTTCGACAGCCTCAAAAAGACTATGGTTACTGCGGCAACGTCTGAAGCACTGTACAAGCAAGACGAAACTAGTTGGTTATACTTCACTGGTGCATCCTCTACTTGAATATGGTGATGTCGTTTGGGACCCGCACACTAAAACTGATACAGAAAAGCTGGAAAAAGTACAAAAAAAGCACTCAGGTTTATTTTTAATGCGTACGGAAGACAAGTATCACTATCTGATCTTCGTTCAAGGTCTGGCCTTCCAATACTGGAGGAACGCCGTAAGCTACACCGTCTGAAGATGCTTTACACGATAGTGAACGGCCAAACTAAAATGAATTTTGACGAATACTTACAGTTTAACACGTGTAGAAGTACCCGCGGAAAACACGAACTTACCCTTATTGTACCCCAGGCTAGAACTATCGCTTATCAATTTTCATTTTTTCCTAGAACGATAAGAGAATGGAACAGGCTTCCACAAGAGGCAACGAACAAACGTACTGTTGACTCTTTCTTATCGGCTATTTCTCAGTTGTGAGCGAAGTACGCAATTCCTTTCGTACCGAATTTTTATTCAACTCATGTCATTAGTTTCAGAGATATTGTTCTGCGCAGTAGCGTACAAGTATGATCTGTGAAACACTGTGTGTGAGCTTGCTGTGTTCGAATTTTATTTTGACATTTTCTTTGCTTGTACAGTATCCCTTTGAATTTTCTATGTACCACTCCTGCTATGGCTGCTAAAAAGCAGCTGGCAGTATTTCTAAATAAATAAATAAATAAATAAATATCAGGTAAGTAGATGATGTAACGCATCAGAAAAATTTTGTGAGGAAAAAACAGATGCCGGTAACGAATTCCAATCTTGTACTGTTCTAGGGAAAAAACTGTACTTAAAGCTGTTAGTTTTGGCGAAGATGGGAGCAAGTGAATGCTCATGAACGCTCCGAGTCCTTCTCACTAGAGGACGCTTAATGCACTCTGGAAGCTGGAGCTTATTTTTTCCTGTTAAACTATTGTTCAAGAATATCAATCTATTAATCTTTCTGCGGGTTTCTAGTGTATGAATGCTATTTGAGATCATTAACTGCGAAGGAGAGTCTTCCCTTTTGTATTTTCCGTTTATAAACCTAACCGCTTTCCTATTGGCTTTTTCAAGGATCATTATATCTTTTTTTGTGTATGGGTCCCACACTACTGAAGCATATTCAAGTAAAGACCGCACACAAGTTTCGTAAGCCAATTTTTTTATGTGTGCAGGGGCAGTTTTTAGCTTTCTTCGTAAAACCTATAGCTTTCGAAGTGCAGATGTAGAAATTTTATTTATTTTTATTTTATTTAATAATACTGTCAGCCCATGAAGGGCCGTTACAGGAGTGGAAAATACAAACACATACAAGGATACAGTATGACAACAAAAGCAAGTAAATGAACAGCAGAAGACATTTCAGCAGGGACGCGAATCGGTTTGGATTTTATGCACCTACAAACTTCCCCAAAATAAGAAACAAAATGAGCAGATACACCTTTGACAAAGTTATGATATACATATTAGTTAGCGGCAAAAAGAATAACATGTACACATTGCAAAAACTCCTCAACGCATGAGGCCGACATGACAGAGTCGGGGAGCGCATTCCATTCCGTAATGCCTCTCGGGACAAAGCTGTACTTGAAACAGTCATTTCTGACCTGAGGGGGTGTGATGTACTGGCTATGACGATGTCTGGATGTTTCATTTGTCGAGATTTTGAAGTACTTGTGTTTGTCGACAAGCAAGTGACCATTAATGATAAGGTAAATTAGTTTCAGTCGCTCATACTTGGTACGTAAGTCTAGCGGAGGTAAGTCGGCAAGCTTAAAAAGTTCAGTGGGGGATTGGCAGTAGCGATACTTGTTAAAAATGAACCTTGATGCTAACCTCTGGATTCTGTCAATCTTTTGTTGGTTGGATTTAGTGTGGGGATCCCATACAGCTTTAGCATACTCCAAGATAGGACGTATTAAGGATTTATAGGCAAAAATTTTGACCTCAGGTGTGGACGCACTTATATTCCGTCTTAGGCTCCAGAGCACTTTGCTGGCCTTACCACATACAGCATGAATGTGTTGATTCCATCTGAGGTCAGAAGTTAACGTTACTCCTAGATACTTACCGTAAAAACCGGAATATAGGTCGAACTTTTTTTCAAAAAACCATCGCGAAAAGTCGACCCTCGACTTATATACCGGACATTGGCGGAAAAACTACGGAAGTTTTGCAACAATGGGCGCATGAAGTAAACAGCCGCCATCGCCATCAGCAGCAGCGCGGCGCGGCGTGGCGACGTGGTAGCATCGTCATTTTGCGTTTGCATTGTTTCATTTTGTTTAAAAATGAGCGGAAGCCGACGGCAATTTAACGTCGCCTTCAAAAAAAAGGCGATCGAGTACGCGGAAGCTAACGGCAACCTGGCGGCACAGCGCGAATTTGGAGTGTCGGAAAAAAGCATTCGCTACTGGCGGAAGCAGAAGCAGCTTTTGGTTGCTTGCAGCAACCAAAAGAAAACTTCATTTCGTGGGCGGACTGCAGCGTATCCAGAACTGGAAAACAAGGTTGCGGATTTCATCCGGGAGCTTCGTGCAAGATCGCTGCCTGTGACGACTGAATCCATCCGTTTTAAAGCGGTAGAGATCGCGCCCGCCTCTGGACTGACGAGGGCGCAATTCAAGGGCTCGCCATCCTGGGTGCGGCATTTCATGAAGAGGAAGGGCTTTGCACTACGACGCCGTACTTCTGTGTGCCAGAAAGTGCCCGCAGAATTCGAGGACAAACTAATCGAGTTTCAGCGATATGTAATTGCGCTTCGGCAGCAACGCGACTACATGATCGGACAGATAGGAAACGCCGACGAAACGCCAGTGTGGTTTGACATGCCCTCAAGCCGGACTGTTTCCGAGAAAGGAGCCAAGCAAATCAAGCTTCTGACAACGGGCAACGAGCACTCGCGGTTCACTGTGATGCTCGCATGTACAGCTGATGGGAAGAAGCTGCCCCCTTTCATCATTTTTAAAAGAAAAACATTGCCGAAAGAGGAATTCCCACGCGACGTCATCGTCCGGGTAAATGAAAACTGTTTTATGAACGAATCTGATGCAGGAGTGGGTCCGGCTCGTCTGGAAGCGGCGACCTGGTGCCCTCTTTGAGCGAGCGAACATGCTCGTTCTGGACTCATTTCGAGGCCACCTCACAGCCAACGTCAAGCGGGCCCTGTGCGACGGCAAGACGGACCTCGTGGTCATCCCTGGTGGACTGACATCTGTGCTGCAGCCACTAGACGTTGTGCTCAATAAGCCGTTTAAAGATAGAGTGCGCGAACTCTATAATGAATGGATGCAGGGCGATAACCCGACTACCCCCGCCGGCCGCCTGCGACGTCCACCGCTTGCGACTGTTTGTGGCTGGGTGTCGTCGGCGTGGAAATCTCTCCCCGAAGAGATGGTGCGCAAGTCTTTCAGAAAATGCTGCATAAGCAACGCGCTGGACGGCACAGAGGACGATGCTCTATGGGACGTGGGCAGCGAGAAGCACTCGACATCGGACTCTAGTTCGGACGACTCCGATTCGGAGTAGCGCTTGCGCACTTTGTGTCCTTCTGTGTACTGCACACCCAGCCAATTTTTAACAGCATCGCGCGACCATCGACCCGCGTGTGTGTCAGCACCTTATCATCACGGCACGGACCGGCGAAATAGCGAAAGTAAGCGCATGTGTACACATGCGCTATCTCGTTTGTTTCGCCGCTTAGAGCCGTTAATAAGGTGCTGACAAGCACGCGGGTCGATGGTCGCGCGATGCTGTTAAAAACTTAGCCAGGTGCACATGCGAGCAGCATTTAAATAAATACTGTCACCATTGTGCAACCGGCTGAGTCGCATTTGTTTCAAGGTAAGGGTGTCTTTCAGTACTTTTGCCATTGAAAAATATTTTTTTCATTTTTAGGACTGGTTAGTTGGGGGGTCGACCTATATTCCGGTCCGACCTATAGTCCGGTTTTTACGGTATGTTTATCGACTCTGCTAATAGTTATACTATTTATATTGTAAGGGTAACCCAAAATTTTTTTCTTTCTCGTTATGGACATAACAACAGACTTAGCTGCGTTTAGTTCCATCTGCCAATCGTCACACCATTTTTATGCGAAGCATATTACGAGAGCTCAACCCAGCTCCTCAGGCGCGGCGGTGTCGCCTTGAATACCACGTGACACCGTGACGTCACGACAGAGGAGAAGTGACTTTGGCTCAACTCTTGCAAGATGGGCTGGGTGGGAATGGAACCAGGGTCTCCGGAGTGTGAGACGGAGACGCTACCACTGAGCCACGAGTACGATGCTTCAAAGCGGTACAAAAGCGCCTCTAGTGAATGCGGCGTTGCCTTAGAAACGAGCTGTTTCTAAGGCTCAGGCGTGCGTCGCTTGCTCAGGCACACATTTCGTTGCCGCGCCGAACGATGCGTTGCTCGACGCTCACCACGTGCAATGCGGGGCGTCCAAGGCGAAGCAGAGTAACGCATGAGTTGTTTCTTCGTCTAGCCGAACCAAATATAGCCAAGCAACAGCAGTTCACCAAGCTAAACAGTGGTTCAACAACTAAAATAAAGGCTAGTATGCTTCGCATCCTGGGCTTAACCTTAGCTAAGCCACAGCCATTTTTTAATTATTTGCAGACTAGACTGTAAATTGGCCTGATCATTACTATCCCGAATTTTATTATACATCACACAATCATCAGCAAACAGTCTGACAGGGACACTAATATTACTGGGCAAGTCATTTATAAAGATCAGAAATAAAAGAGGACCTAGGACACTTCCTTGCGGACTCCGGACACAACACGGGAAGGGCGTGATGTGCACCCCCCGAATTCAACGTATTGTTCTCTAGAAGAAAGGTCAGATGAAAACCACTGAGTGATTGCGGGGCTCTGAAATACAGAATCAATTTTTATGATTAACTTCGGATGGGACACTTTGTCGAATACTTTCGCAAAGTCGAGGAAGATTATGTCTGTTTGACCACGGGAGTTTAACGTTTCAGAGAGGTCATGTACGATTTCAATGAGCTGGGTGGTTGTTGAGAGCCGTTTTCGGAAACCGTGCTGTCCAGGAAAAAACAAGTTGTATTTGTCCAAGTAAGAAACTAATTGTTTATTAACAATGTGCTCAAGGAGCTTAGAACATGCGCTTATAATAGAAATTGGTCTGTAATTTGCCACTTCCACTGTACTGCCACTTTTGTGTATAGGTATGATTTTTGTGCATTTCCATGCTACCGGGAAGCAACCACTATCAACAGAGGACTGAAAAATTTTAGTTAGGTATTTAGAGTTCCATTCTGCATATCTACGTAAAGATTCATTTGGAATGCCGTCAGGACCAGGGCTCTTCTTAACATCAATATACAGGAGAAGATTTAAAACACCTTGTTCATTGATTTCAATGTCTGCAATGGGTGGTCTAGCAGCTGTGTAGGCTACATGAGGTGTATGACCATTATCTTTAGTAAAAATGGATGCAAAGTAAGCATTAAAATTATCAGCTTGCATTGCAGCAGTACTGCAGGATTCTGAGGATAACGGTTTTGTGGATGGGTTGACGTACCGCCGGAACTTCTGCGGCGCCTCTTTAAGGAACTTCGTAAGTGTCACATTATAAAACTTGTCTTTAGATTGTTTTATAAGGCATTTCACGTCATGGCTCATGTGTTGAATTGAGATTTTCTTATCGGGGGTTGGATTCCTCGAACAGTCCCCACGTTTTCGCCTTAATCTTCTCTTTAGATGTATAACTTCCCTTGTAATCCAAGGATTTTTCCTTTTAATTCTTTTATAGCACTTTGGTATGTAGTTTTTAATACAATCCATGACCGTTGCAAAGTAGTAGTCCCATAAATTATCTGTACTAGTATTTGACTCAAAGAGATGAACAAAATGGTCGAAAGAACGCTCTAAAAGGTCTAACACACCAACATCACTGGCAGAGGAAAACTTCAAAAATGTTTTGTGAAGAGCACATGGGTATGGTACAGGTCCTAAGTTTAGAAATGCTTGCACCATTTTATGGTCTGAAAGACCATCCTCCGTTTTACATATTTCTAGATATGGTATTAAGGAATTTGACAGAAAAATTACATCAAGTATTGATGACTTAGTCTCACAGATTCTTGTATAATCTGTCACTACCTGGGTTAGGCCTAAACTGAAAGCTAGCTCCAAAAGCTGGTCACAACTTGAAACCTCAGTCTGTCCCGGTGAAAGTGTCGGCCAATCAATGCCGGCCAAGTTAAAATCACCTAAAAGTATAATGTTATTGCCTTGATGCATGTTCGACTCCATAAATTTTCTTAAATGCAAAATAACATCTACGGGTGAGTTAGGAGCCCTGTAAATACAACCAATAAGGACTTGATGTGCACTCAACTTTGTTTTGATTCAGACCGTTTCCATCACTTTCTCGGTCTCGAGAATATCATATGGTACACCATTCTTTATCAAGAATGCTACGCCACCACCTCGACCTTCCCGATCTCTTCTGACAATTGAATACCCAGCGGGTGTGACCTCCGAATCATTTACATCCTTACGTAGCCATGTCTCTGTAATACCCATAACATCTGGTTCATGCTCCAAGACAATGCTCTCTAGGGATTCCAACTTATTTAGGATACTTCGGGCGTTGACATTAATAATACTAAACTTTGCCTCTTTTGTACGGGGATGTCAGGTAATATTAGTAATGTCAGGAAATATTAGTAATGTGAGCCGACCATTTTAACTTATTGTCGAGTGTTATGCCTAAATATTTATATTTGTCAACTTCCAAAATCATGTTGCCGCGAAGAAAGTAAGGAAGCAAAATGGGAGACTTTTTTCTAGTTCCGTAAGAGAACAGTTTTTTCACTATTAAGTTCCATAGCCCATTTCAGACACCATTCTTCAATAGCAAAAACAGCTTTTTGAACAGAGATGTGGTCATGTTCAGATGAAATTTGTTTAAACACAACACAGTCGTCTGCAAACTACTTAACAGAGACATCTTTAGGAACAACCGCAACTAAATCATTTACATATATTAAAAACAAAGGTCCCAGCACACTTCCCTGAGGAACTCCTGAATGAACATTAACAACACTAGAAGCGGTCTTATTAATTTCCACATCTTGCCGTCTGTCTGTAAGGTAGTCTTGAATCCATCGAATAATAAAAAATGGTATTGGCAGCGAGGAGTTACGGAGTCGCCATCTATCGGAAGCGCCTCGCTGGCGTAGTATGAGGGATCACGTGGCGCGTTCCTCATAGGTTTTGCTGTCAGTGCTCACTGAAAACACCACGCGCGAGCTCTCCCGGACATTTCTGTAAGTACTTTCGAAACGAGAGAAGTTTCTTACTGTCAAATAATAAGCTTGGGCAAACTGAAAGCACACAATCGTTTACAGACACTATCTCTTTACCGAATACGTACAGCGAACGTGACTGCGCGCGGTCGCCGCGATGGAGTCTCCCGAACCGGCTTCTTGCGTGAAAGGTAGGTAAACGCTGGGAGCAAACTATGTGAAATATCTTCTTATAGTGTTTGTATAACTAAATGGAGTGTAATAGAACGAAGCCTCAATGCAGCGATCGCGCAGATTCGCAGCGACCGACTGCGCATCTGCATGCTTGTGCGCACACTGTGTCGCTTTCTCCGCGCACGCGTTTTCACACCGTGCCATGAGCTTTAGGCCGCAGAATATGAGCATTTGACAGTATACAAGCAACCATTGTTGCGTGGGCGCTATCAGAGCTGTTAAAAAATAATTTCATTGTAGAGACTTCGACGCCTACGGGGACTGTGATGTGCCGTCGCAACGATTCAATCTTTTTTTTTTCTTCTAAATTCTTCGACCTTTCAATACTATTTCTCGAGTTGCGTCGCACTGTATGTTTATCGGTGTTCTCAGCGTGCAATTTCCCGCTGCTCCTTTTTTGTAATCCAGTGCATTAATTCATAACACAAACATAACTATATGCCATGCTTTTATAAATGTGCTTCTTACCGCTCCCTTTCCACTCCACTGAACTTGCCAGTATCTATAGCATCGACAAGTTCATCGACAAGCATCGACAGCGGACTCGGGCAAGCGTCTCAGTGCGCGTTTTCAGAACATCGCAGACCGGGCGCCGTAGCAGAAATCTTCCTCGCGTCTGTGCTTGCTGCATACCCGAGTTGTAGCCGATGACTGTTTGCCGGTTTTATGTTTCGCGAGCCAATCTTCACGCAGCTTCTTGTCCTGCGGCTACGTGTGAATAAGCCTGACACCGGCCTCCGTTACGTGTGTCCGGCCCTGCGGCACCGAGCAGTAGCCTACCATGTTGCGCGCCTTCAAAGGCAGCCACTACCTATTGTAGTGCTTTCAAGCGTTGTAAAGGAGACACTCGAAGCGGGAAAATTTCGCCACTAAACGACCGCAGCGTACGAGGGAATTTAAACTCGTTTTCAGCTCGCTTTGGCGCGCCCGAAGCAGCCGACGCGGCCGCTATATCCACGTGATCTCTCCTAGCACGTCACGCCGACGGTGGCGCCAGCTTTTCGAGTGGTGGAGCTCGAGGCCAATACCCATACATTCCATCTTATAGAGAAGTTTGCCATGTGGCACCTTATCGAATACCTTGCTAAAATGAAAGAAAACCACGTCCGTTTGCCCAGGCATATCAAGCACCCGCGCAAATTCATGTACAGACAAAACAGTCTGAGTAACTGTGGATAACCCCTGCCGAAACCCGTGCTGATTATCCGACAAAAGATTATGATCGCTCAGGAACTTTCGCAGGTAACCGGCTACAATATGCTCCAACATCTTACAGCAACTGGATGTTATGGAAACAGGCCGATAATTTGAAACAGACAATCGATCACTTTTTTTATATACGGGAACCACCCGTGCTATTTTCCATTGTGAAGCAATTTTTCCGTTTGCTAATGAGAGTTTAAAGATGTCTGTGAGGCAGCCCGATATTTGTTCTGCGTAACACCTCAAAAATACATTCGGAAGACCATCGGGTCCAGCGGATTTTTTAGTGTCCAGTTTCAAGAGCATCGCCAGAACACCCTCACGAGTTACTTCAATGCCATCCTCTGGTGCAGCCACTGCTTTTATTTCATATTCATCTAATTCTGAAAACACCTCGTAGACATACTGATTAAAATTCTCAGCTATTTCGGCAGCATCAGTGATAATCTTGTCCCTAACTTTTATTTTAGTAAGTGCATCTTTGGGTTTGCTCAAATGCTGCCAAAATTTCTGCGGATCAGTCTTTAGAAACTCTGCTAATGTGTGTGTAAAATATTTAGTCCTGGCGCAGCTCACCTTTGATAATAGGTCACGTTTGATTTCTATAAAAAGTGGCGTTGACGTCCCCTGCTTCTTACGATATCTCTTAAGTCTACGCTTAATGTGTATAATTTCACGAGTAATCCATGGATGTTTCCGCTTTTTATGTATTTTTCTGTTTGGAACGTATTTTTTAATGCAATGCCTAAGCACATTAGCGAAACTTTGCCAAGAGCTTTCCACATCATCACATGTAATCCCAACATTTTCTTCAATATAGTCAATAATCGCCACATCGTCAGCTCTACTAAATTCCTTCACTGTAGCGACATCAAGCCCACGTGTTTTTGATTTGCCGACCTTCCAGGGAAAAGAAATTAACATATGGTCAGATATGCCGGGTTCAATTGTAACAGTTCCTTGTCTGAATCCTTCACTAATGAACAGCAAGTCAAGAATTGATGTTCCGCGAGTACATTCAGTAACTATTTGGTCAAGACCAAGAGCAAGCATAACATCAAGGATTCTATCGCTCGTATGCGATAATCCAAAAGATAGATTGTTCCAATTTAATAAAGGCATATTAAGGTCACCCGTTACAATAACATTCTTATTTCGCAACAACAACAAACGGTCATACAATTTACTCAGAAAGCTTTCATCAGTGTCTGGAGCACGATAAACTGCACACAAATAAAACGCCGTTTCCTTCACTTTGATTTTCAAAAAAAGGCTTTCATGCTCAGCAATCTGGCTTTCTACGTCAACATCGACAAAGGATTTAGCAACCCCAGCAACACCACCCCCTCTAGATCCTCGGTCCCGCCGATATAACCGATAACCTGGTGGGACTATGTCATCGTCACTTATTTGGTCGTGTAGCCAGGTTTCAGTTATGACACACACGTGCGGATCCAAAGAGTGCAAACAATCTTCCAGTTTATCTTTTTTGTTCACAATGCTTCTTGCATTGAAAGAAACTAACCGCACATCGGACGTATCTGGCCGTTAGCTTTCAAATAAGGATCTGGTGTTGCGCTCTATCAATGTTCTAGAGTTTAGAGCAGCATCCCATTTATAGTACCGCCCATCGATCTTCAACTTGTCATAACCCAAGGAAATCTTACTTCCAGCCTTTTTTTCAAGTTTTGCACTTTGCCAAAGATGCTTTCATTTGCACAATGTTTCCGCGCAGTAGTCATTATCGATTCTACTGTTTTTTCCCTTTAGTTTAGATACATTGCTCCAGACCGCTTGCTTTTCTCTATAGTCCTGAAAGTACATTATGACAGGGCGATTAGAAGAACTTTTCCCCAGTCTGGATTCGAGCTACAGATGAACACTGCACTCCCAATTTAGCAGAAAAGAGATCATCGATAACTTTTCTGCGCAAGTCTGACTCTGATTCAATAAGATCTTCCTTTACGCCAAAAACATTTAAATTTGACCTCCGACTTCTATCTTCTAAATCATCGAGTCTGGCTTGATGCCGTGTAAGTGCATCCTGCACACCATTTAAAGCTATGCTTATGTTGTCAATCCCATCTGTTTTCATCTGTAGATCTTTTATGTTTGCCTCTATCTTATTCAAGCGATCACCAAAGTTCCCCAGTGCCCTTTCCGTTGCCTCTAAATGAGACCTAATGTCTTTCTGCCCCTCAATGAGTCTCTGAAACATTTCATCAACTGTTGGGCCTGGATTCATTTCTATATCTCCACAAACAAGCAGCATACATGAGCAATAGCAGCTATAGGCACAGCCTAGACATGTGCGTGGGCACGGTAGGAGAACAAGAAACCTATCGTCAGATCGTATGGTGCACACATAACTAACCTGTACCAGGAAAAGACGCAGCATTTTGAGCACCTTGCCCGCAGCGCTTTCGCCGTGCCCACTGAAGACGGACGGGTGTGGTGCCAAATTTATAGGGCCAAGGGCTGATGACGTCACGGTCGATGTCGTCTGATATCCATGTACCTGTGGCGTCCCCACGGAGACGGCGCTGCCAGATGTGCTATCTTTTGTGACGAATTCTTCTGTTGAAACTTGATGAAGCTCGGCGATAGTCTGCGAAGATGCATGCGCACTTGACAGCAGCAGCACCTGTGGCGTGCCCACGGTGACGGCGCTGCCAGATGTGCTATCTTTGGTGACGAATTCTTCTGTTCAAACTTGATGAAGCTCGGCGATAGTCTGCGAAGATGCATGCGCACTTGACAGCAGCAGGACCTGTACCAGGAAAAGAGGTAGCATTTTGAGCACCTTGTCCGCAGCGCTTTCGCCGTGCCCACTGGGCACGGCGAAAGTCGTTGGTTTTATACAAGAGTTTTTGAAAGATCATAGCATACTATCACCTTTTCAGCATGGTTTCAGGAAAGGACTCTCCACTGTAACTCAACTCGTAACAACCGTACATGAGCTATCTCGCATACTTGATTTATCTGGACAAATAGATGTGCTCTTTCTGGACTTCAGCAAAGTTTTTGATAAAGTTCCCCATGCAAAGCGATTACATAAATTAGATAAAATTGGACTCCCATTTTGTATCATACAGTTGATATGTGCTTATCTCAAAAACAGAGAACAGTTTGTTGATATTAGGAATTGTACTTCCAGTGCCCGTCAGGTCAGCTCAGGAGTCCCTCAGGGCAGTGTACTAGGACCATTGTTATTTTTAATCTATGTTAATGACTTGATTGATGTTATTCCTGGTAATGTGTCCATACGGTTATACGCGGATGATTGTGTTATGTCCAAGGAAATTGTGTCCTATGATGATCATTTTGTGCTGCAAAGATGCCTTGTAGAAATCACTGACTGGTGTTCCAATTGGGGAATGGAGCTCAATGCGGAAAAAACTGTACTTTTACGCGTAACAAGAAAAAAATCTGCTAGCATTTTTCCGTACCAACTTGGAAATAGAACTGTCCTCGAAGTCGACAAATACAAATACCTTGGCGTTACCCTCAACAATAAGCTTACATGGTCAACTCATATCTCGGATGTTTGCTCAGCTGCGCTAAAAAAATTGTGGTTCATAAAAAGAAAGCTTAAAAATGCGCCTGTAAGGATTAAAATGTTAGCCTACAATGCAATAGTGAGATCAAAGTTAGAATATGCTTCCGAACTCTGGGACCCGCATACCATGAAAGACACAAAAGATCTTTGCGACAGTGGAAACGCAAAATGCCGGTGCCACGCCATAGAATAAAGAACCAACGCCGCGCTGCTGATGATGGCGATGGTGGCTGTTTACTTTATCCGCCCATTGTTGCAAGACTTCGCAGTTTTTCCGCCAATGTCCGGCATATAAGTCGAGGGTCGACTTTTCGCTATGGTTTTTTGAAAAAAAGTTCGACCTATATTCCGGTTTTTACGGTAGATTTTCGCAATGCCACCGGGTTATCTTCGGAAAGTTTCATGTCCCTTCTTGAATTTTATTTAAGTGCAACTTTTATCCTGTTCGAAAATAACCGTTTTATCCAGAAAAATGGTGTGTGTATTGGTTCATGTGTGGCGCCTGCTCTTTGTAATATTTTTTTATCTTTTGTCGACCGCGCTCTTAAGAGTGCCTTAAACAATGATTCGGTTCAAATTTTTAGATATGTTGACGATTTTCTTGTTGTGATAAAACAGACTAACAACGAATGCTCCGTGACAGTAGCTGATATTTTAACACTGTTCAATGACAATGGCAAAGGTTTCACTTTCACATATGAGCTATCTAGGGACGGTAAACTCCAGTTTTTAGATTTGCAGCTATCCTTACAACAGGCCACGCCTGTTGGATGTACTCGCCACGCGCACGTAAGGAACTTTTACCTTACGCATCTGCGCACTCAAAGACTGTGAAACGCGCCATTGCTTTGATGTGTTTAGAATCTTCCTTAATGAAATCTTGTCATCACTCTGCGAACATGAGTTTCATTGCACAGTTAAATAGGCTGCAGGCTGCTGGTTACCCAAGTGTGGTGGTGACGTCAGTCTCGGAGGTATTGCTTCAGAAACTGAAAGGGAAGCGGCACAAAAGTAACTGCATCACACAAAAGAAGAGGCCTGAAGTTGTGCCGTATTGCCACAGAGTGGCGCACAATCTAAAGAATGTCGCAACTAAATACCAAATTCTGGTAGTGTTTCCCGCTCCTCAGAAACTGTCAATGTTGTGCAGTTGTATTTCTAAAACAAGTAAAAAACCTGATTCTGAAAAGAACCACGTGAAGTTGTAGAATGCAGCGTCGGTGTCGTTTATAAGATTCCTTTGTCATGTGGCAAAGTGTATGTAGGGCAGTCAGGCCGCTGTGTTAACGAGTGCCTTAGAGAACATGAGCGATCCATACCAACAGGCACAGGTTCCCATTTGGCTCAGCATTGTAAAACATGCAAATGCAAACCCATGTTTTGTGATACCACGATTTTGAAAAAGAGCCGTGACACCACCGCCCGAGAGTTATAGGAAGCATTTTTCATTAAGTCATTGGAGTCACAGTGCATTAGTGTGCCTTCCTTAACCTTGTACAGCGCTGAATTTGGTTTTTTGGATTCTGTCGCATGAGTGCGCTCTTTGGATCGGATGTTGTTGGTGGCTCCACCGCATGGTGCTCACTGTGCATGTTCCTCTAGTTTGAGCGGTCTAGAAAGGAGTGACGCAATAAAATGATGTCAGTTGAGAGTAGTGCCTTGTGCTGTCGTCTTTCTTGTGTGTGTCGCTTTGCGCTAAACAAAGTATTCATGAAGTATAACCAGCTCATGCAAGTGAATACACAGATTTCACAGCTTTTTGCTACCGCACTGCGGAATATGCAAATGGAAAACACTGCATAGATGCCAGTGCAGAATTGTTTATAGGAAAGATTAATGCACTTTTAATACCACTACAGAAACTAAATGACAGTTTTTGTTAGCGTGTTAAAGCACTGAATATGAACAGCTTCTATTACATAACATTTCAGCTGCTGTCTGGCCCTGCCCCCGATACTGCACTGGTCAAACAAAGGTGCAACCACACTTTCTACAATGGCTTTTCGTACTATTGCATCAGCTTTTTAAGGCTAATTTTAGCCCCCCCCCCAAGTTATCTGGGAGCCGTTGCATCACAGTGACGACAGCTCAGACAAGGATCTGTTTGTACGACAAGGTTAATCTTCCTCTTTCGCTTACTTAAACCTCCCCTCACTTTACTAATTATGTGGCACAGCAACACAATTGTTATATGCCGCCTCTTTAAAAATGCCTAATTTATTGTACAGGCAGAAATAGCTTCGCTAACCGCAGCACTACTCAATTTTCACTAAAAATAATATCTTACTCCTGAAGTAGTGCAACAACTACAGCTACCAAACTGGTTGTTTGCTGGTGCAAAATATTAATTAGTTTACCGGCTAATGTAAAAACTACAATATTTTTATCGTCATATTAGCATTCATAGTAGCCATGCCATGTGTCGCATTCGCAGTTGTGCAAGCAACATGCATTGCCGATTTATCTGTTCTTGCCCTTTCGCTTCTCACTTGATATTACTGGGCAAGCAGTCAAACTGGATAGTTAGACACTGGCTGTCACCTCCTTACCTTCCTTATTAATTGTGCGTTAAATGAGGATTTTTTCTTGGTGAAAGAGTTCTAGTTTGAGGCCTAAACAAGCTCCATGGCAGTTTGCATTTAACGAGTGTAAACATCCTCTGAAAACATGTACATGAGGAACACTGCGGAAAGAGCACTTTAAAAAAGAACACGAGTGTATTTATCACCAAGGCCAACCTTTGTGTCTTCTTAAATATTTATCAAGTCAAACTCAAAACTGATACTGAGGTGCAAGGTGTCCACAACATATATTACCTTGTGAAAGCACAGAGGTGCCTGGATGTTGTGGGACCAGCTTGGACGTGGAGATCAGCACTGATCAGCAACACTGCAGTCTGCTTACAGCTTTTCTGCAGGCCCAGCCACACCTGCAATAAAACAAGTGAGCTTGGTGCCACAAGAGTACTGTATTTACTCGCATAATGATCGCACTTTCTTGTAAAAATAATGGTCGCAAAATCAGGTGTGTGATCATTAGGCCGGTTAAATTTCCCGCAAAAAGAATTTTTTTCATCCCGCATTTGCTGGGGGATGGCAACAGGGCAACAAATAGGTGGCTGCCACTGTATGTAGTGCGGGACACGGAAACAAAAGTGGCGGCCGGCGTAACAAGCTGAACACACCAAATGCGCCAAACGCGATTTTTTTTTTCTCTCGAGTACGTTACTTGCATTGAAAGTTTCTTCCATATCAGTAATGAATAATATCGTTAATATCGGTAAGTTTGTGGCAATAACGTCGCCATGTCCACTATGAGGGGGCAGAAACAGATGGGCACGCTTAGCTGCCAGTGACATAGAAAGACACGGCGGGCATGCTGCGGAAACTACGGCATTTGTCTTCACTACTATCCTAATACAGCACATTTCTGCTAAGGGTGGGCAAATATCTTAGCTGTGTTACAAGTGTCGGCGTATGGATAGGGTACACTTCTAACGTATCAGTATAAACGTGGCTGCTATCGTTGCCGCTTGTGATTTCTTGCGTGCCCACGAGTGCAGATGAGAAGAATCGAAAGGCATCTTTTTTGTTGTTGTTGACCACAACCATTACAAAGCCTACACATAATAAAGGCAATTTTGGTTGTAGCTTTTTTGTCATGGAAGTGCGGAAAGTGATGAAAGGAATGAAAACGAGCATCTGCTTAAAAATGTTTAGTGCATGCAGACCGCTTGGTTTATCTTGAAGAGTTGTTCGCGTAGCATTCGACAAATGGTAAACGCGATCATCAATAGCTATAGCTATTGATGATCTCATCAATAGCCCCCACCTTGTGCCTCTATCATCAATAGAGGCACAAGGTGGGGGCGCGAGATTAGTGAGGCATATCACATAGACAGGGAGGGTGATAACTGTGTCAGCACGGCTTCACTTGCCTTGTCCAGAAAAGAAAAAATGTACTTACAGAACAGTCTGCCACATTTTCATTAGAATGAGTTTGTACTATTTTAACACTGTGTGCGCATGCACCAACGAAATGTATATATGTACCTTCTCTCGCTGTAAAAACCCAGTTGATGTTTAGCGCTCGTCCTGTCGTCCTCTCTGTCTTTGTCCCTGCTATATTGCGCTAGTCTTTTGAATAATGATGATACACCAACTAGCCCAGCTTTCTGCTTTGATTGCTTTGATCAATAGCTAGACTTGGCACATGACATATCGCTGCAGCAAGTTAGGGGTGCAATCATTACACAGGAAATAAAAAAAATCGAATTTGGACGACAAAATTCAGGGTTGCGATCATTACGTGAATGCGATCATTATGAGAGTAAATACGGTAAATATAGAAAGTGACACTGTGAATAAAGCAATACATATTAGGTATGAAATGCTGATATTCGCCTGTAGAAAGCTTTAGGTAACAAAGCCTGCAAGATAAGAAAAATGCAATGTATGGGCCATCTGTACAAGAACATTAATCAAAGGTCCCTTCATTTTTTAGTCCCTTCTCCTCCTCATGCATAGATGGCAGTCATGTTAAGTAAACTGGACCAGATTTCCACATAGTGTAAGCAAATGTGGTAACTTTGTGGGCCAATTATGATACCATAGCACGACATGCATCCCAACAGTTGTTTTAATGTGTTCCGTAATGCTAGCCATCTTGTAGGCCCTACAGTGTAAAAGCATCCATAACCCTAACAGCGTTACCCAGTAGGGATAACCAATAAGTGTCCACAGCAGCACAACTCAGCATATCTATCAGAAGGCTTTCGTTACACTTTTACAATTCTCCTCTTATGGCTTCATCCCAATTTCTGTCAATACAAGCTTGAAGCCTCTGCACAATCTGAATGCACCAGGGCACTATAAAAAATACCACATCTTCCTACCCAATTCCATGTTTAATATAAGACTGTAAAGTTCACCATCATGTGCAGAACAAACCAAATTGTTCTGGAATCAAGTAATCTTCCACTACCTGTGAAAAAAAAGCATGCAAGAAAGAGTACGTAGAGCACAAGGGTGTTGTTGGATAATAAATACCACTGCCGTGCAGTAGACACCACGTCGGCAAAACAGGCCAATGTATAAATGACTGGATCTGCAACCATGTTAACTGAATGCTCAGGTCATTTGGTGGTCACTGGGTAGTGCAAAGCTCACTTGCATTATTTTGTTTGAAAACTATGCAACTGTGGCAATGTGTTACGAGCATAAGGCTGGCAAGATTTGTGAGCCTTTCCTTATATGTGTGACAGAGAATCTGCAAGTTGGCTCGCCCTCCAGTAGATTATCAGATAGCAAGACTGCTTATTTATCATTGTAAAACAAGTGTCATAGTAGCCATGCTCCTTTTTGCAGTTGTGTGAGCAACATACATTGTCGATTTATCTGTTCTTGCCCTTTCACCTCTCACTTTATATTGCTGTGCAAGCAGTAAAATTGGATGGCTGTTAGACTGTTATGTCCTGTCACCTCCTCACCTTTCTTATCAATTGTGCATTAAATAAGGCTTTTTTCTTGGTGAAAGAGTGCTACTTTAAGGCATAAACAAGTTCCATGGCAGTTTGCATTTAAGCATCCTCTGAAAACATGTAAATGAGGAACACTGCAAGAAGAATGCTTAAAAAAAAGAACACGAGTGTATTTATCCCCAAGGCCGACCCTTGTGTCTTAGCATATTTCTCAAAACTGATACTGAGGTGCAAGGTGTCTATATCATATTACCTTGTCAATGAAGCAAAGCACAGTGGTGCCTGGATGTTGTGGGACCAGCTTGGACGTGGAGATCAGCACTGATCAGCAACACAGTAATCTGCTTACTCTTTCTGCAGGCCCAGCCACACTTGCATTAAAACAAGTGAGCTTAGTCTCACGAAAGTATAATATAAAAAGTGACACTGTGAACAAAGTAATTCTTATTAGGTATAAATAGGAATGAAATGCTGATATTCGCCCATAGAAAGCTTTGAGTTAACAAAGCCTGCGAGATAAGAAAAGTGCAATGTATCAGCCATCTGTGCAAAAACATAAATCGAAGGTCCCTTTTTTTGCTTCTCTCCTCCTCCTCGAGCATAGATGGCAGACAGGTTAAGTAAACCGGACCAGACTGCCACGTAGCGTAAGCAAAGGTGGTCACTTCTTCGGGGAGCAGCCTATAGGCTGCTTCTTGAAAGAGTATTAGAAAATGCTAATAATGCATATATGCATTATTCACAAAAGGCCTTGTTTCTCTCAGAATGCCACAGCCAATCACATATGTCAAATTGACCATTTTAAAATGCATGAAAAGTACAGCATAGCTTTGAGGCTACCCCAAACTACTGAAATTCACATCAGCCAAGTTCAGCAGACAATACCAAAAAGCCTCTAAAAGTTGTGCATATTATTGCAAGTTGACAGAATAGTGAGGAAGAGAAGGTGAGGGAGATGGTGCCACTATAGCATAGTTCAAACTCTATCCCACATCGTGTGCAGAAGGGCAAAGAATGCGCAGCTTTCAGTTGTACTCTCACCTGTGACAACTGCACCAGGTTGACTGACATGCGTAACAAGCAGTTTGTGATACCACGTTATTGCATCCTGCAACTGATGTGACATCAGAGATCAGCTTCAAGCTTGACGATAAGCTATACTAGGGACACATAATGAACTGGCTACATTAAAATCTAAAGCAAAAGTGCTGAACATTGTTTGCCAGCCTGTGCACTTCATATTTTACAAAAATTCTAGACAGAAATCCTGTGTTGGAAAGACGGCACGCACTTTCCTAAAGCTTTCTCTCAGCATCCACACTTTTCTATGCATACATTATTAACCATTATTTACCTTGACACGCTGTACACAAGCAGCACACTTGGAAAAGCAGTTTTTAGATCAGTGAGTTTTTCTCAGTGCTTTTGCTGCTGCAAACTTAGCCTGCTTCTGGAATGTATCTTAATAAACTTACCTAAAGCAAGTGTCCCTCTGCTATTTTTATTAGGGATTTTTCATTGCTAGCAATTAAGAAAGCAAAGCGCCAGGACTATTTTTTTCGTGCATTTTCGCAATTCTATGCCACCCCATTTCTCAACAGCTTTAGAACATCTTCACTAATAGAACTTCATTCTCATTACTTAATGGAACATTAGTAAAATTGTAGAATAGCACGAATTTCTAAATTGCATGAGAGACTCAGAAAATTTGACAGGTACCAAATACATGAACAGAACCTAGAACACATAAATGGCTGTGACCGTTTAGTACGTAACTTGTCAAAGCAGGCAGATCAGATGCTTTGTCGTGCTGTTCAAGCTGCATAGTGCCGCAGCCTATGTGGTGCAGAGATGCCTCCGTCTCAGGAAATTGTGACATCCCTAAACAATAAATGTTCAGCTTATTGTAATCACTGCTGAAACTGCAAACTTGTGATTTGACAACATCGCGTCAAATTGTGGAAAGCTCTCGTACAGCCAGCTACAGAAGCTGCATCCGCTTAGAGAAATTAAATATTTCATTCTTACATCACAGGCGGTTATTCAACGTGTCAAAGGCACGAAAACAAACAGAACACTAAACACAAGAAATACAGTTTGCCTTGGCGACAATCTATAAGCATCAAAGTTTGCATACAAGCTAAAATCTTCTCACGAGTCAGATCATTTGGATGCCGTCGCGCGTTAACGTTAGCTGTGAAAGCATTTGCGCAAAACATCAACGTACTTATAGAATTGTCTATACGATTTCTTGCTAAGAAATTACGTACAGAAGCAGTGACATTTCCTGCTTGAATTTTTGTGCCCGTTCAGACCAAGCGATGACCCGGCGCTAGCATACTTCATAACAAAAAGAAAAACAATAGATGAAGCTCTTAGCAACATTAATCTCGGGGTAATTTTCGTGAAACCTTTTGCTAAATGTGCACTCCGATATCGAACGAACATTTGGGAATCACTGTTATTGTTCTTGTAGCTGTACTAATCATCATCTGCTGCGCATGACAAGGTACACTACATGAACCATAACAATGCGCCAGGCGCCGTCCTTACCTTCCGAGGCGAGCGCTCCTTCGTGTCCGTTCACGCCGCATCGACTGCACCAACAGTTCGTCCAGCGAACTACAGCACGCGATAGCACAACTATCAACACATTCTTCCGTGCACTGTGACCCGATGCGGGAGCGACGAGAGCATACAACAGCTTCCCTTCTCATGAGCCGGGGACAAAGAAGCGTGAATTGACCGCACTACGATAATCAACAACGGCGCACCGCAAGAAACATACAGCGAGCTAATAGCGTTGCACAGGCCCCAGGGCTTAGTGATCGTTAATTCACACAAAAAAGGAGCACATGTTCTCTAAGCACCGCGTAAATATCATCAAACGATCAGCACCACATCGGCCGCCCGGCGCAACAACGTCTATAGACCCTCTTTCACCATGCAGCCCGCTGCCGTTCCCGCCACCGCGGCACTGCCATCGACCTCCGCGCCAAGCATCCGAGCGTCGTCTGCTATAGCCTGGCACAGTTATGGTTGTTAGTCGCGGCACTCGGCATTTACATGGTGCTCGCTGAATAAAGCAGCCGTTATTTCTTTCTGTTGTTGTTTAAGCTGAAGTATAATATTCTACAGACACCATACCTGAGGGTGCACGTCCGAAGAAAGGAGTGAGATGGAAAAGAAGGTGGGCCTACAAACCAAAGTGCACACGACGCTTGGTGACCCACACGTCGCCGGTACTGGCGTCTCCATGAGCGCAAAACTTGGACCGGACGCAAAAGACCTCGACCGCCAGCCACGTGCCCGAGGACAGTGACAAGGCACACGCAATGAGAAAATAAAATCGGCTACAGCAGAAGAAGCGCAAACACCCGCAAGTAACGTGCACATGTCAGCAGAGCAGCGCCGCTCACTTGGTGCAGAGCTCGACCGCAGCGCCCTCACAGTCCCCGGAACAAGTCGCGCCCTGCTCGAAAGGAAGAGTCGCGCAATTTAGAAACTACTTATATCTCGGTCCGAAATGAAGGGAAATGACGTCTTTACTGTTTACTTCGCCGTCTGTGGTTCCGGTAACTGTGAACGCATGGGTATGGGTAGCGTGGGTAGTAGACAACGTTCTTAGACATACTTCAGTTTCGCAGCTCCGCTTGGGAGATGGCCGAAGTGGTGGTCACGCGAACTAGCGGCGCTGCGATCGCGTCTTTTGTCACTTTTTGTTTCGTTTCTGATAGAAGTTGCGTCATTTCTGGCAGTTTCTGTTTTATATTTTGAGAAGTAGTTATTTCACAGTTCTTAATTTTGAACCTCTTTGTGAAATATTGTGATATTTGAGCTATGTATTGTAAGTGCGTTTCTGGTAAGGAACTTGAAACTTGACTTCTGCTTTCACTTCTGGTTTCATATTTGTTGCGCTGCACCGTCAGTCGCTATCCTTCTCCGTTTTGTAGGTGTTGTGTGATGTGTCGCGATTTGCTCTCTTGAAAAGCTTCTTGAAGAAGCGTTTCCGCATCTCATGACAGCAAGAAGTTCCCTATGCCGTGCTGTTTTGCCCCCGGCTGCACGAGCGGCCTTGGACACGATGCCGCTGGTCACCATTTTTTCGCACAGCCGCAAGACGCTGGATAGTTTAAAAGTTGGGAGCGCATGCTACACCGAAAAGACAAACGCCTCACAAACAAATCAAAAGTGTGTGAACGCCACTTTGAGGACGACGACATTTTGAAATACTGCAAGCATGTTGTGGGTAACAAAGAAATAATGATTCCTCGCGGGAAATGGATGCTTGCTCCCGGCGCACTTCCTCGGCTCTTTCCTGGGCTGCCTGAGCACATCTCAAAGCCAAAAAATGTGAAGCGAAAGCGACGTCCACCAAAAGAACGAGTGCAAGTGCCGGCAACTACATCGGGCGAAGCTTGTAGTGACAGCGCTTCAACTTCAAACCTGCTATTGGGCTTGGAAGAAGGAACTTCAGAAATATGCGCTACACACTTTGCGCTCAACGATCTCACGTACGTGACACTGCCTTCTGCGCTCTGGAAGTTCGAAATTGTTGAGGACGACGCAACACAGAAGTGATGTGGAGTATTTTATATGAGGCAACTGGTAGCCGGCCATCTGCGAGTAATGAAAACTGTTGTGCTTGAAGAGGATGGTACTTAAACGGCTACAGCAAAATTCACAAGAGGCTATTTCGAGCTGCGACTAGCATTGCAAGTGTGGAAAGAATCCTGAGAGAAGCAGAGAGCTTGAACATGTGTGCGGGTGTGAAAGCAGCCCAGCGTGACACGGCGACATCAGATAATATGCATCACAAGCAGTGCAATGTACTTACAAAGCAACTAGTCTGCGCGCGTTGTCTTCGTCTACAGAGGAAACTTCGACTGAGCATTACGGCTCCGAGCGCAACGCTCAAGCGATATCAGAAACTACGCAATGTGAAGAAGGGGCTGCTTAGGGCGGCTGCTGCGCATCAAAAGCAAAAGAAGGAAATTTTGGCTCTGAAGAAAAGGCTTTCTGAAATGCCCGATAACAGAATCGAGGAAGCGTTGGCCGAACTTCCGCCTTTGCAGCGACTTGCATTTATGACATCGTTTAAACAGTTGAAAGCAAAGTCTCCGTGTGGCGCGCGGTACAATGCGGACTGGCTTCTGAATTGTTTAATGCTGAGGATAGCGAGCCCTCGAGCATATAAGCTTCTGTCTGACATGAAGATGCTGCCCTTGCCCTCCCTGAGCCGTCTCACACAAATACTGAAAGGAATACCATGCTTCAATCCTCTCTGTATGGAAGCTATATATTGGAAAACAGCTGGGCAACAGAGCAGATGGGAAGAAATTCGGCACACTGATTTTGGATGAAATTAAGTTACGCCAGGCGTACGATTTCAACAAGTCAACCTTCAAACTTGATGGTTTTGTGGACTACGGTGGTATTTCAAATGAAGGAACTGACCAACTTGCAGATCATGCGCTCGTGCTGATGTTCGTACCACTTCTGGAGAGCTGGGTGCAACCGATTGCCACCTTTGCCACGAAAGGTGCTGCGCCTGGCAAGATTTTAGCAGAGCGGTGTTGCAAGCAGTAATGCAATTGCATAAACATGGTGCTATGGTGATCGCCGTAGTCAGTTACGGGGCTGGGAACAATCGCTCGATGTGGCAGCAGATGGGAATCAGCGGCAGCGTAACCTCACCTTCTCACAAGATTCCACATCCATGCCTGACTGAGAGCGCGTACCTTTATTTCCTGTGTGATGTGCCACATGCACTGAAGTGTGTACGCAACCATTTGCTCAAGCACAAATATGGACAGGTGAGCTAGCGTAGTTTATTTCATATATAACCTGTGCTGATTGGCGTCGATAACTCGCTGACAGAGCAGGTGCAAGCAGCCAGAAAGAGGGCAAAATTGCTTTGAGCAAAAGTAGCTCAAAATTACTTTTTTGTGCACAAAGTAAATAAAAAGTGTCACTGTGTTTGTTGTTTGTTTTGTTCGTCAAAAAGAAAATGAATTAAGCTTTGACATAAATATGTTCATAGTATTTAACTTCGTCCTTGTCACTGCTCACAGATCACTTCCGACTCATTTTCACGTCCCATAATATCCGCGGACAACTATAAAAAAATACATGTGTCAATTAAATTTATTAGGCGAAGCGTTGACGGGGGTGGATCAATTCACCGCAGCGTTGTCTCAAGCGACTGCTGGGCGTGATGCGTTAATGTCCCTATGTCTGCACAGGCGCTCGCCGTCTTTAATGAATACACATCTTAAGAATAAGCAGCAAAAAACAAAGCCCCCGCTGAAGGGAGCACCGTGGCGCTTTTATAGGGAAAAAGTTGGTTGAAAAGCGGAATCGCAGTGCACGACCTCTTATTTGCGGTGTAGTTGCAGCTTCTAAAGACTAGCCAGACATGTCATTCAAAGGTCCTTGGCATAAAATATTGTTAGAGCAGCCAAAACACAGTCGTCAAAGAGCAAACGGCACAGGCCAGTTGGGGAAAACGACCCACCGCAGAGATGACATCGCAGGAGTAGACGATGCGCGCTGCGTGAGAGATGTGTCACTGCAGCGCCGATAGTGCACAGACACCGTGAAGTCTCCGTTACTTACGCGCGGCAGGTTTGTCACAAAACTCAGACTGCGTATCTAAACTACATTTACCCACGGATAAGCGTTTACAGGCCTGTTGGTGCAAACGACGCGTCGCAGCAGGAGCAGACGATGCGCGGCGCATGACGAAAGACGCGACTGCAGCGCCGGTGGTTTCAGTGACACCCGTTTCGGCCACGTCGGCCAATGGGCTCGCATAGGGAGCTGCGAAACTGAAGGTAGTAGAGGCGTATTATTTCCATGTTTTTGCGTGTTTTAGGCGGCCTTTTTCAACAACTTTGCTGACATTGCTTTCAACAGCGAGGACAGCCTGTGGAGCAGCCCTATCAAGCGGACAGGGCCGTAAAATCTGTTTGAAGTTCGCAGCACATCGTCGTTTGGTTTGTGAATGTTAGAAGGTATTCGTGTTTCTCAGCGGCGTAATCGACGACGGATTCGGCGTCGATTGGTGTGCGCTTTGTTCCGGCTTGCTGTGCGCCGTTCTACGGATGTGTACTGAATGAGGGGTGCTGTTTGTGCATCGGGAAATGGTGCCACGCCGGCGGGATTTGCTTTTTTGTAAAAACATCCGTGCCGTCTTTGGCGAGTGCTTCCGGAAACTGCTCGCCTTTTGTGCGTGTGCGTGTGTGTGTGTGTGCGTGCGCGTGTGCGCGCGCGCGCGCGCTTCTGATATGCGTGGAACGCGTAGGAACGTCCGTGCAGTCTTTCGCGAGTGCTTTCGGAAACTGCTCGCATTCTGTCTGTGTGCGCACGCGTGTGACATTCGTCGTTATTGCGATTTGCAAAGGTGTTTTTCATTTGGTGACTGCGTCCGCGAATGCCAGGATGTGATACACTTTAGCAAGGAAGAAGTTAGGGCGTGTTGGTGGGATGCATTCAGACTGGGACACATAGCGCAAAAAAATTACACAGGGACAAGCAGAACACAGGACGAGCGCTAACTTTCAACAATTGATTTATTGCAGCTGGTGAGTATATATATACTCAGATGTTTAAACGTGCGTCTGGCGGAGCATAGTAACAAAGTGGAGAGCATCGCAATAGATGCGCATCTGGCTGCCCATTGTAGAAAATGTGACGCGAAGGCTCCATGCTTCCCGCTATTAGAACGAACTGTTGTTGTCTATCGCCACAAGAATAAGATTACGAGGGAAATTGTGGAAGCAGCTGAGATAGCCAGAGCAGGTGACGAGTGCGTTAGCACGCCGTCTATATTTTTATCAAGAAAAGAGCTTGAATTTTTGGGCATAATAGTCACATGACTGTCTTTTTCCCCTTCCCTTCAGTGTGTTCTATTGTAGTGGCGTCCCAGTGAGTATATATATACTCACCAGCTGCAATAAATCAATTGTTGAAAGTTAGCGCTCGTCCTGTGTTCTGCTTGTCCCTGTGTAATTTTCTGCGCTATGTATCGCAGTCTGAATGTGATACACATTCGTCATTTAGAGACGCTGCTTCAATGTAGGGTCACTTACATTTTGGTTGCTTGGAGGTCAGCTTTCAACGCATGGCAAGGCATTGCAGTGCGCTTAACCATCATTGGCACACGAACTGCTTTGTAATTTCTCCTTTAAATTCAAATTCAGTTTTGTGTAGTACGTAGGGAGATAATGGTCACCAAGATGCGACGCTCATCTCGTTTTTTGCCACTGCTGTGCACATATGAGAATTTTTTACTAGGTCAAGCTCTCTCATCAAGTTGGGAAACACTTAGTGCAAATAATTTTTCACAGCAGTAACTGTGATCATTACCACAATTGATCACATGGCATTTTTAGGGATTGTTCTTTAATTACAATATTTATTTATTTATTTGTGACAAAGTGCGATGAATTTTGACTGCTATTTTGGCTATCTGTTCACCAACCTATTTACACTGTCTTGTGGTTCTGCTTTTTATTTTTATATGTGGGCATGCATGGCCAATCGCATGCCTGCCTTCTACAATTGGACATAAACAGGCACTAACATGCTCTTAGCAGATTTGTATCTGACAGTATTGTGATTGACGCACTTGGCTATTTGGAAAATATGCAGGTTCAAGTTTGCCCTTATACTACCTCTTACTGATATCTCTGATGCAAGCAATATTATTAGGATGTGACAAAGTGCATACATAATTTATCACTGATCAAACTGCTTGCAATAAACTTTGCCAACTCGTCCTTGTTTGAAGCATCTCCAATGTGCTATAATCAAATTGCCAGATTATTTTATTGCGTGCACAAACAAACATGTAACATTTTATTATGAAACTTTTATGGTACCTGACTCCTATATTGCAATAAAATCTTAGGCAGATCTACTCTGAACAAAGGATTCAAACTCTGCTGATAGCTTTTGACAATATCATTGTGCTATCCAGTGCACACTGGCTGCCCACGAGAGTTGCAATGTGGGCTTGTTGGTAATGCATCTTCAAGGGGAGAATCCTCAAAGACGGGACAAGAGAAGACACAAAGGGGCACACACAGCGCTAACTTCCAACACTGTTTATTGTCGAAAACCAGGTCGTACTTATACACTCGGAGAACATGAGTCACAGCCACGTGAACAGATTAAGAATCAGAGCGATACATTTTGTGATAAGTTAAGCCATGCGCAAAAATTTCAGTTCTTTTTCAGAGAGAGCCAATGATGGTTTGCTGATACATGTCTGGCTGGTCGAGGAATGCGTCATGCAAAGGCAGTAGCATCGCCATAAGTGTTCATCTGAGAATATGTCCCCAAGTGAAAATCATTGCATCAAAAGTACCGACACCAGCTTTGATGGGGATGAAATTCCAGAAGTTGAGCTCTGAACCTCTTATTTGCTCTGTAGTTTATGCTGGTATATATGTGTCACAATGATTCAATGTGATCATACAGCACATTGATCACGCTCTTGCATTTACTACGAACAACTCATAAATCTGACTGTCATTAATGAGCTTTTGTATGCACTACGACTTAAGTGCACACACTTTTTATGCAATTCATAGTCATCTACAAAGATCAAGTTGCTCATACGACTACAGTGCGTACACATCACACGCCACCTCACACACGTCATACATAATCTCGTCAGGTCTACACAACTCATCGCACACATGTCATACAAGTTCTATGCATTCTTATCGCATATCGTATAAATCTCGTGCACTTCGTAAAAGTCTGCGTAGCACATCATACAGATCTCGCCCATAATCTATGAGAGGTCGTTCAATATGGATTTCATATCGTTCATTTCTCGTCAAATCTGTGCGACATGCATACATCTCGTTCAATTTCTCGTCAAATCTGCGCGACATGCATACATTTCGTTCAATTTCTCATACAAATTTTTCAATAGGGATGCCATGCTTTTTTTAAATGTGCTTCTTACCGCTGCCTTTCCACTCCACTGAACTTGCCAGTATCTATAGCATCGACAAGTTCATAGACCAAACCGTCATGACATTAGTCGGGCAGCGGACTCGGGCGAGCGTCTCAGTGCGCGTTTTCAGAACATCGCAGACCGGGCGCTGTAGCAGAAATCTTCCTCGTGTCTGTGCTTGCTGCATACCCGAGTTGTAGCCGATGACTGTTTGCCGGTTTTATGTTTCGCGAGCCAAGCTTCACGCAGCTCCTTGTCCTGCGGCTACGTGTGAATAAGGCTGACACCGGTCTCCATTGCGTACGTCCGGCACTGCGGCACCGAGCATACCATGTTGCGCGCCTTCAAAGGCAGCCACTACCTATTGTAGTGCTTTCAAGCGTTGTTAAGGAGACACTCGAAGCGGGAAAATTTCGCCACTAAATGAGGACCGCAGCGTACGAGGGAATTTAAACTCGTTTTCAGCTAGCTTCGGCGCGCCCGAAGCAGCCGACGCGGCCGCTATGTCCACGTGATCCCTCCTAGCACGTCACGCCGACGGTGGCGCCAGCTTTTCCAGTGGTGGAGCTCGAGGCCAATACTTTTAACATCGACGAATTGGGGTCGCGAGCATCGAAAAAAAGAAGAATGTGAAATGAGAGTAACAGAAATTGTTTTATTTTTTTTATTCTTTCCCGGAAATATTAAAGATATCTGCGTATAAATTAAATTAAACTTTGCGGCTTACTTCCGTTGCCTAGCGACAGGCGAACCGGCGAATGACGAGCCAGACATGAGCCAGATGTTTGCGTCATTCGGCAGACACACCGGCCCCGCACACTCTCAAGTTCAACAAATGGCCACAGAGGGCGAGAAATCAATCGAGGCGTGGTGGCTCGCGGACGCTCCTGTGGACGAGGCTTCAGCGACTTCGCTCGTAGCTAAGTACTCTTTTATCTTTATTAGCTAGTGTTTTGAAGTGTTTTCTTTTGCATGGAGTAGGGGCGCAAATTTTGAATTTTTGGTAGGAGTAGGAAACGTACCGGCTTTGTCTAGGTCTGGCGGCTCCCCCGTTAGGCCTAGGGGGTAGTTCTTTCAGCTAGCTCTTCGGATTCTTACATGGAGTAGGGAGTGATAATTATTTGTTTTTGTTTGGGATAGCGGTCGAGGTCGGGTTTGCGTGAGTGATTTGGCGAACTTGCTCGATGGGCCTAGGGACGTAGGCCTAGCGATGAAATCGAAAAACCTGAAGGCCGCGGGGGACGGGGAGCAAGTGCAGTGCGACGAGTGCCTGCGCTGGTGCTTCCTCGACGAGACTGAATTCCAGAATTTAGCAGAAGCGGTGGGGTCTACCTTCACGTGCAGGTCGTGCGAGGGCGTCAGGGAAGCCGTCCAAAAACTGGGAGGGAATTGGGCGGCTAAGTTTGAAGAGCTTAAGGCAAACCTGAGGGAGGAGCAGGAGAAGCGGGCAGCACTGCAGGCGAAGGTTGAAAATTTCGTCAAGGTGGAGGCGGCCCAGGCCGCGCAGTTAGTGAGGACTGCTTGGGGAGGCGAAAGAAAGGAGCGCCGAACTGCAAAGGCGGCTCGACGCTCTTGAGACTCGGGCAGCGGATAATGTCGGGTCAGGACACCAAAGCGAGGGCGAAGTGGGAGGCTGGGAGCCTAAGCAAGCGGTCGCCAGCTCGCCGCCGGTGAATCGGCGTAGCTATAGCGAAGCAGCGCAACACGCCCCGAGTGAGGCGACGCTGCAGCCACAGGAAGCCGGGAAGCAGGGAGAGGTAGGAGGGAGTGAAAGGGTGATTATCGCTGGCGACTCAAACATGGCTGGGTGCTCAAAATCAATTGTGGAGAGGGTGAAAGGCGACAAAAGAGTGGCGGTAGGGACATTTCCAGGGCAGACACTGGGTTCTGTCATGGAGCGAGCAAAAGAAAAGCTCACGGAAAATGCCCACGTGCGCAACCTTGTCGTAGTAGCAGGTGGGCTAAATGACGTCCTGAACAGGAAAGGGCCAGGACTAGCCCAGCGCTTGGCGAAGGGGGTGGACGACTTGCGCGAGCTATCCCCTCAGGTGCAGATCGTGGTGTGCACGGTGCCGGAGGTGCCTGTGCGTGACAGTCACGTACAAAGAGCCGTAATGGCTGCCAATGAGGCAATATGGAAAATGAGCCGAGAGAAAGGCTTCGAGGTTGTCGAAGTAAACAGGGAAGTGAGAAGTTGTGGTGGTTTTAAACGAGATGGGATCCACTTCAATTACAGGCTAGCACGAGAAGTGGGCTGGCGACTTGGGGGTCGCGCTGTTGCTTTTTTAGGGGGCCCGCGGGCGGTCAGGAGGTCAGAGTAGGTAGTAATAAAGAAGGTCCCCAGGGGAACATCAGAAGAGCATCGCCGTCGATAAGAGAAAAAGGAGGAAAGCAAGAACAAGAGCTCGCCATGCAATAGGCTACATAAACATGCAGGGCGGCAGAAGAAAGGAAAAGTGGGCAGAGATTGAGGAGCAGTTACATAGAGAACAAATAGGGGTGTATGCGGTTACAGAAACGCACCTTAGAGACTCAGAAGAGCCGCCAGTTATTGAGAATTATGTATGGGAAGGGTGCAACAGAACTAAGTCGGAAAGAAAGGGAGGGGGAGTCGGAATGCTCATCCATCAGGGAGCCAAATGGAAAACAGTAAATTCAAAATGTCAAGAGCATCTTTGGTTATCAGGTACAATGAGTGGGAAAGAAACTTGGCTTGGAGTTACGTATTTGTGGACCGGAATAAATTGCACAGAGAAGAATAAAGAGTTAGTGGAATGCATAAGCGCTGATATTAGGGGTTTCGGGAATGGTGCTGAGATAGTCCTCTTAGGTGACATGAATGCCCACATACAGGATTTAGATGGCTATACCGACAATAACGGGAAGTCAATGCTAGACCTTTGCGAGCAACATAACCTCGTGATCGTGAATACAGGGCCTAAGTGTGAAGGACAGATCACGTGGGAAGTGGGAAACCGGCAATCGACCATTGATTACTGTCTGATGACAGAAGGAATTCATGATAAGTTGAGAGAAATGGTCATCGATGAGGAAGGGTTTAGCAGCATAGGGAGGGACCATAAACGCATCATTTTGAAAATGGGATATGTAGTTGGGAAAGAGAGCAACGAAAGCAAAATGGCCAGTCCAAATTTGAACGCTGAACAAATAGCAAATATAGTCACTAGAGTGGAGGAAGAAATTGGCAAGTCGCCAAGTAAGGGGTGGGAATATGGTGAGCTTCTAAGTGTAGTAACGACAGAAATACGGAAAGAGAAACAACATGTTCATTGGAAAGGAAAAAAGAAACCGAAAAGCTGGTGGAACAAGGAGATACAAAGAAGCGATCGCCGAACGACAGAAAGCATCTCGAGAGCACAGGCAGGCAAAGAAGGCGCAGTTGCCACAGGATGAAGTAACCAGTAAATGGGAAATATACCGGGAGAAAAAGTCTATGGTTCAAATACTGGTGCAAGCAAAATTAAAAGGTGAAAGTGAAAGTTGGTTGTCAGAAATACGTGAGAAAAAGAAGACCGCACCTAGAATATTTTGGAATCACATAATATTATTAGGCAGGAAGTCAACAACAATACAACAACATATCCGAGACGAAGATGAAAACAGGCTGGAAGGAGAAGCAGCAATAAATTACATCCAAAAAGTAACAGTCGAATCTTTCCAAGGCAAGGACGAGGTTGTATTTGAAGAAAAAAAGAGCATGAAAGAGACCCAAGGGGGAAAGGAGCTAGCACTTACAAATTTAAACTGGAAGAAAGCGGAAGAGAAAATTCCTAAGCGCACAGCCACAGGGCTAGACGAGGTTCCCGTTAGGCTGATAAATGAACTGGGACCAAAAAGTAAGGAAGCTCTCGTGAAAGCAGTTGAAAAAACTTTAAAAGATAGACGAATACCAGACAGTTGGCGACAAAGTAGAATGAATTTAATTTATAAAGGTAAGGGGGAGAAAGACAGAATTCACTCGTATAGACCGTTGACCATTACATCGGTAATATACAGGCTAGCAATGCAGGCAATCAAATTAAAGCTTCAAGCATGGGCAGAAAATAATGGCATTTTGGGAGAGCTTCAGAATGGCTTTAGAATAGGTAGGCGTTTGGATGATAACTTGTTTGTTCTTACTCAGTGTATTGAAATATCAAAAGCAGAAAGCAGACCGTTGTATGTGGCCTTTTTGGACATTACAGGAGCATACGACAACGTAGACCACAGCATTTTGTGGGATATTCTGGAAGGGGAAGGCTTAGGGAACGGTTGTATACAGCTTTTGAGAGAGATTTACCTAGAAAATACTGTTTGCGTTGAATGGGAAGGGATGAGGAGCGCGGAGAAAGTTCATATCAACAAGGGACTGAGGCAGGGGTGCCCTTTATCCCCGCTGCTATTTATGATGTACATGGTGAGGATGGAGAGGGCGCTAGAAGGAAGTAATATCGGGTTTAATCTCTCATACAAACAGGCAGGTACAGTAATAGAGCAGCAACTCCCAGGTTTATTTTATGCGGACGACATTGTGTTGCTCGCAAACAAGCAAAGTGATTTGCAATGTCTGGCTCATATCTGTGGACAGGAAGGCAACAATTTAGGTTTGAAATTTAGTGTTAGAAAATCAGGTGTTATTGTATTCAATGAAAACAGTGAACAGACAGTGGAGATACAGGGCCAAGAAATACCTCGGGTAACAGAATATAAATACCTTGGTATATGGATAAACGAAGGCAACGGATATATGAAAACACAGGAAAAAACCATAACAGTCAAGGGGAAGAGAAATGCAGCCATAATGAAGCACAGAGCGCTATGGGGATACAATAGGTACTAGGTCATCCGAGGTATGTGGAAAGGGGTAATGGTTCAAGGACTTACTTTTGGAAATGCGGTTGTTTGCTTTAAATCGGGGGTACAATCAGGACTCGACGGGAACCAAAGGTCAGTGGGTCGCCTCGCATTGGGCGCTCACGGGAAGACTACAAATGAAGCTGTGCAAGGGGATATGGGCTGGACTAGTTTTGAAGTGAGGGAAGCTCGCAGTAAAATTGAGTATGAAGAACGGCTGAGGAATATGGAGGAAAGTAAATGGGCTGGGAGAGTGTTCAGGTATCTGTACAGGCAAAACATTGATTCACAGTGGAGGAAAAGAACTAGGAAGCTTACCAGCAAGTATGCGGCCTGTGGGGTGGGCAACACAGCAACAAAGAAGGTCAAGCGGAAAGTCAGAGAGGCTGAATTAATCTCATGGGTGGCGGCAATGGAAAAGAAACCTGCCATGAGTAACTACTTAAGGGGAAAAAACGAAATTAGGAAAGAAACCATTTATGATAACTCAAAGGGAAGCTCATTACTTTTCGAAGCGAGATCGGGATGCCTTAGAACACGTACCTATAAAGCGAGATATAAGAAGGAAGAAGAAGCATGTGCTTGCTGCAGTAAAGCTAGGGAAACGACGGAGCATATTTTATTAGAATGTGAAGAGGTCTATCCAGCGGTCGATTTAGGCACCACTGGCCTCCTTGAAGCCCTTGGGTTCAGCGGGAGCAGTGGTAAAGCAAACAGGTCCGCAATAGACATCAGTAAGAGGCGATTGGAGGATTGGTGGAAGAAAAGTAGGGAAACGACAAAGGACGGATACGTACAAAAGCACAGTTCGCAATAGGGTATCAGAAAATTTGGACGTGGTAGTTCATAGTGTTTTTTTAGAGCGCAGCTCTTTGGCGTCCGTTCCTGGGTTTCGCGTCGTCGTCGGCGTTGTCGTCGGCCTCGTAACCAGCTCCGCCCCCCTTTCATCCCCCCAGCGCTAGCAGCGACCGACTGATACCGCTGGATGCCGCTGACGCCGCTAGAGAGTCAAGATAACGTGACTGCATAGAACACCGTCGCCGCCATGCAGAAAGAGGAGGAAAGGGTCCCCCTCCCCCTGTTCTTGTGTGGCGGATAGGGTGCTCTTCAGTTGCCGACGCGCCGGTTATTTCACGTAGGCCCCGGCACGTCGACAAATACGTGACCACCTTCCCACGGCTAGACCTGGTTCTTAGCGCTGCGGAAGCGAGGGTATATTGTTTGTGTCGGCATCGGCGGCGTTGTCCCTGAAACCAACTCCGCAGCTGGGGTTGACTCACTATCGGCGTCAGCGGCATCAGTCAGTCGCTGCTATCTCTTCCCTCCTCCCTTTATCGTGTTGTCCGCTTGCTGCGCGCGCTTCTGCCCCCATCGTTTGCCGCTGGGTGTACATGCCGCCCCCCTCCCCCCTCTTCCTGCGAGTCTCCGGTTGTCAAAGCGCCGGCTCGAACTTAATTCCTTTCTTCGCTCCTCCTCCAATGCAACCCCTGTGCGGTGGCAATCAGAGAGCCAGATCGGTGGCGGCGGATCTGTATATGTGCACCGCCCGAGCCGAAATTGCCGCTGCCGTTCGCCACTGCGAAATTATCTGCCAGTTCTTTCTGAGCCATGAGCGAGACGACCGATGGAAGTCCTCCGTCTGCTGCTGCTGCTGCTAAACGAGCTGCCAGAGCAGAGGCCCAGCGCCGTCGCCGTCAGAATCCAGAGGTGCGTGCCGCCGAAGCAGAAGCTTACCGTCGCCGCCGTCGAGATGATCCAGGAGTACGCGTCGCCGAAGCAGAGGGTCCCGTTCCTCTCGCTCGTAACGCGTCCCACGGCTGTGACAACCTCGCGAGGCACTTGTATAGATCTCGTCTTTGAGAATCAAGCATTGGTGTACCAAGTCGAACATATATCAGTCTATTTCTCCGACCACAATGCTTCCTTCATGACTGTCAAGAACTGTTAGTGGAGTCTTTGTTAAAGGAATACGTGTGAAAAATAAAAAAAAATTCTGTGATAGCGCATACATGTGTTGCTCGATTTCTTTGCCTCAATCTATCGAAAAGGTGAAACAGCTTATTTGCTGCGCTCAAATTTCGCATTAGGAAGTAACGTAATCGTCGGTAATTTTTTTTTTCATTGGTTAACCTAGGTACGATATTAGGCAGCATAGTAGGAAGAGCTTGGTGGCGCAAGCCACCGCCCCGTTCCAAAGGGGACGCTCATAACATCCATCCATCCATCCATCCATCCATCCATCCATCCATCCATCCATCCATCCATCCATCCATCCATCCATCCATCCATCCATCCATCCATCCATCCATCCATCCATCCATCCATCCATCCATCCATCCGTGTTTCAGCGTAAGCGCGCAAGTGGAGATACTGTATTTTGGTCGAATACTTTTTTATGCTTTTTCTGCTAGGGGCGCTGAACATGCTGAATTTTTTACTTTACACAAACCATTGACATAAACAATCGAGGTGTCTAAGGATGTTTTGTTACCTCAGGCAAATAGGCAGTTGATTTTTTTAAAATTTGATTGTTGAAGCTGCTTTTTAGTCATAGCGTCAAGGTTTTTGTACTTGATTAACCACCGACAGCCTATTGGCATCGATGTGTTTCCTGGCCGTTGGCGTTCGAATACTACGGCGGTAAAACATTTTCGAAAGCCTGCTGGTTTCGTCTGCGAGTCATTACATAGACTTGCTGTAAAGAGGTCTACTCTTGGCAAAAAATAGTGCCTCATTTTGTTTAGGCGTTGATTATCATAATGAATGCGGCGGAGGTTGAGGGAGTACGCTTGAAGGTACGTTTTTATGCCGTTGATCTCCATAACACCGTAAATACGCAAAGCGATGTCACAGAACACCCGATCATTGTGTGTTCTCCGTCATCGCTTGTTTGCTGTACGCCTACTAATTCTTCATTTCTTCAAGTGTTGTATCCTCCTTTTGTCCTTGTTCTCTTGTGCTTCACTTACAGTATGTCGTTCCGTCAGCTGTAATGCGCATTTGCAAAACCATTACGTTTGATAAGACGCAGTGGTTGTCATAATTTCACTACACATGTATTAAGCTGGCACATATATGGTTCAGATACAGATGCCTGTATGCGGACTTGCACGACGTTGATGCGGAGATTAGGATAATTATGACAGAGGCAGCTGACGGCCGTAAGTTGTTGCGTTCTTTCCGCCAAACTACCCGGCCTGGTAGTGCTGTAAAGATGCTGTATAAAAGTGACACGCGGTGACAGGGAAATTATTATACTTAGCAGCCGACCGTACGTTTTGTAGCTTAGGTCTTCTTTCTTGTGCGTTTGTGCTACCCTTATTAATGAGCCATATCTTGCCTATGTTCTTGACTATGTAACCGCGTTTGTGTGGATGCGTAGACGTGTGCTTTATGTTGTACTTGTAAAATGCAAATAAAATATTTTCAGGCTTACTCAATCTTTGGTGTCGTGTGCGTTTATTCCAGTCGAGGCCATCGTGCCACCTGGAAACCGCATTTTGTCAGTAGCCCTACACGAAATGCAACAGCTGGAGCGCGGCGGCACAACTCGGCGTAACGGCGGCGTAATAAACGAAAAACCGCTCGGGATGCCCTTAAAAGTCAGTTCAGAGTGTGCCTTAACTCGATATGACTCAGCGCTACATGTATTCTGCGCCTCGATCGTGCTCCCGCCAGTTTGGTTGCTGTGTGGCAAACGTAGCGCCTACTTAATATAGGCGCTACATTTGCTACACAGAAACTAAACTGGCGGGAGCACGACAGAGGCGCAGCAACCAGAAACCCAGTCCACAGAACACCTGGTAAAGCGTGTGCAAAACCCCGTTTCCGTTTCTTGTTGTACAGCGCCACCTGTGGTCACATACTTTAGTTCACGACGCCACCGCTACGCTTATTTCAGTAGCACTGTTGAAGGTACAGTCAGGCCCCGTACACTCTCAAGTTCAACTAATGGCCACAGAGGGCGAAAAAATCGACCGCGCGCCGCTGCTAACAAAGCCGACCTAGTAGCATCACCTCGGGATTCGTTCGTTAGTTCCAACATTTCCCGGTAGAGGCGTCGTAATAAGCGCAATTTTATCTTACAAACTTTCTCTTACAATTACCGAAGCATTTTCTTTTACATAAAAACAGGGCAAAATTATCAGTGCTAATTAGATATTGTACTCTTTGTTAGTAAGTTTATTGTTTCTTCGCCATTATGAACGCAAACAGCGTTCAGCATCATCGATCTTTCACGTGACCTCTGGCCTGGATTTAAAATTTTTACCGGTATTTCCGAGTGCACGGCGGCACGGATTCATTCGTTCGTACACTCAAGACTGGTTGCTTCTTTGTTTCTAAAACTAGTTTCTTGCGCTTCTATGTAACTTGGGGTGAAGTTACGTGTTTGCAAGCGGACATGTAAGCCCGGCAGTTGGGTTTCGGTCGTGAGCCATTCGGAACAGGTCTGCATCGAAACGGGAGCTGGATTTTGGTGCGGCTGACAACGGCAATAACGGTGAGTCGTTTAACACCGCTGCTTCAATCGTTATATATCTGTCTCATTACCTACCAGGCGGGCACAAGTTAACGAACTAGATCCTGCATTACATATGGGCAGTGAGGATCTCAGTTGCTGTTTCCTAAATAAACCTTTACTTGCGAGGCTGTCGTTTGGTTTACACACACAACCAGGAAAGAAAGAGCGATATCGGAACGCGCGTCTCATTTTTCATGTTATTGTAGCCGTGGTTGTAGGTGACTGAGTAGCCTTATCAATATACAGATTAAACTTTTTTTCGAGTCGGCCGGCAACGTCTTTCGTCCACAAAACCGAATAATCCTTTGGTAAAATGAAGTGAAAGTACAGAATTTAATGTATTAAACAGTTGCAAGCATGATACCCATATTTCGTACTTGTTGGTTCCAAATGTTCTTGCTGTTCAGATTGGTTTACCGTAGGGCATTTATTTTTGCAGTAGTGAAGCGGTGCATCACGTTCGTGGAGAAAAATAATGCATCAGTTCTAATAGCTTCATGACTTTCATGCATTTGCTTGAGTAACTAGCAGTGTGATCACTTCTAGAGCATAAATGAACCCACAAATGTTCTCATTTGTGATCTTAATAGTACTTGCGCTGTTGACATGCATTGTAGTTAGGCAGACATCAATTTTATGGGCAATAGCAATATTTATTTAACATGCTGCTTAAGCACCCTAGAATAGACAGTGTACATTTGCATGTGTTCTATAGTCGCAAATCATTACAACATATATGTCACACCTTTTTGCATTTCATATTGCAAAACTTTGCTTTTTCAATTCCTGATTCAGTCAAAATTTCTGTTCCAGACATGCAGTAATGAGGACGGCACCAGTATAAAGCAACACACTCCACGCACTAAACAGAAGCTGCTGCCTGCTACGACAAGGTCATTGTGTGGACATTGGCTACTACTACAAGGTAAACAACATATGGTTCAGAAATAAATATGTTTGATCTATGCTGTATTGGCTTGCCGTTTGCAGCAGATATGAATGTTTGTTCATATATATGGTTCAGTATAATTGGTTCGAACATATAAAACCCACATAAATTTGGCTAATCTGTGCTGTATCTCACATGTCACCGTTTTGCCCCAACAGAGTCTATGCCAAGCACATCTTGGTCATCACAGGAGCTCCTATCTGCACCAACAGGAAGGGGCTGGAGCCGAATTTGCAAGGCTTTTACACCAAGAACAAAGAAGCACATGCACAAGAATATGGATGAGATATCAAGTCTGCAAAGGACTGTGTTAAGACTGCAAAGAGCTTCAGCCACCATTCCACCAGCACGGACATTTGGCTGAGTCATCCAAGTAACTCAAAAAGGACTTTCTAGAAATTCTTCGTCTTCAGATGCACCTGCAACATCTGACCAAGCACGGACGACGCTGGCCAAAAGATTGAGTTTCATCAGTTCGTCCTTAATCAGCTTCCAAGCCATGTTAATTCCGTTTGTGCGAAGTGTAATTTTTCTTCTATAAATGCAAGCTTTCTCATTGCCCATTTTTGTTAGAGGTTATTCATCCTCATCCAAATATAAAGGTCAACCTTTATATTTGGATATTTCGCTGATACTTAATACCAGTCACTGTCTAGCAGCCTAACATATCTGTAGCAGTATCTTCTAGTGTATGTTGTCATGCGCAATTACTCTCCTGAAATAGCTGATGCAGCATCGGCATGCGTCTTGCATTAACCTATGCACATGTGCTATGCACCATTTTACTTTTCTTGGTGTTTTTAGCCTTCAATGCTTGCAGAGCAGAGTGGCTTCTCTCTTGAATGCAAGCTTTCTCATTTTCCATATTCCTAGTCTCGTTGATGATTGCTCCTCTTCCTTGATAGCCTGGGTCTTTGTGCAAGCTACAGTGAAGTGATTGATTGCAGAATCTGGTTTTGCTGCCACACTTGGTTGTGGTAACTGTGTTACAGATGTGGGGGCCTGGTCAGTTGCATTGGTAAGCAGTCCCTCGAGGTAAGCATTTGCTCCTGCAGTCCGCAAAGCGACATAGACTCCCAGTATACACACACCGTAACTGGTGCACCCCGTTCGTTCTGGCCTGCTGCAGCCATGGGCAAATTGTGCTTGTGGCCTACCTCGGCCATGATTTGCTCAAAACGGAGACCAGCATATGTGCTTACATGGTTCGAAGTGTATGAAGTTGATAGCCGTATGGGTGGAAAGGCCCGCAAGAATGGCTGCCGAAGGTGATGCCCACAAAAGCGACTTGTCCACATTGCGACAAAGTGGGACACAAAGTGTGAGCCACACATAGCGGCCCCCGAAAGAAAATAAATGTGCAGGTTGGAAAGGAGTTAACGCTAAAATGCCGGGTAGTCCATGTCGCTGTGTTGGTTGCGGCAGCAGATGCCTGCGTCACCTGATTGCTTCGCAATGGAAGTTGCTCATCTTCAACGGCAACTGTTGGTTCAAACAGGTGCAAGGCTCTGTCCAATCTGTTTGTACCGCAGGTTGTCGCTCGTTACCAGACCACCACATGTGACAAAGGCAAGCATTATGCCTGTAAGATGGTTCGTAGCCAATGTATAATGTATTGTCAACCTCAAGCGGTGACTGATTGCCGTTTAATTTTGCTGTTATGTCACTTGGTTACGGTCGCAGTTTTATGTTTTTCGAATATTGCTGCCTGGTCGGTTGCACTGGGAAGCAGCCTCTCGAAGTAAGAATTTGATCCTGCAGTCTGCACAGCGACATAGACTCCCAATTTACGCACACCATGATTCGTGCTCCCCGTTCACCCTTTCCTGCTGCAGCCATGGGCAAATTGTGCCTCTGGCCTTTCTCGGCCGCGATTAGGCATGAACGGAGACCAGCATAAGTGCTTACATGGTCGGACGTGTATGAAGTTGGGTGGAAAGGCCCGCAAAAGTGGCCGATGAAGGTGATGCCCACGAAAGCGACTTGTCCATATTGAGACAATGTGGGACACCAAGTGTGAGCCACACATTAGCGGCCTCCAAAAGAAAAGAAACATGCAGGCTGGAAAGGAGTCAATGCTAAAATGATGGGTAGTCCATGTCGCTGTGTAGGCTGCGGCAGCAGATGCCTGCGTCACCCGACTGCTTTGCACTGCAAGTTGCTCATCTTTAACAGCGACTGTCGCCGCAAACAGGTGGGACACTCTGTCCAATCTGTTTCTGCTGCCGGTTGTTGCTCGTTAGTAGACCACCACGTGCGACGAAGTCGGGCACTACGCCTGTAGGTAGGCAGCTCAATGTACCCTAAGAGACCCGTGTATGTGAATGCTCACTGTTGCCATATGGTTCGTCGCCAATGTATGATGTATTGTCTGAACCTCATGCGGTGCCTGATTGCTGTTTAATTTTGCTGTTATGTCACTTGATTATGGTCGCAGTGTTATGTTTTTCGAATATTGCGGCCTGGTCGGTTGAACTAGGAAGCAGCCTCTCGAAGTAAGAATTTGATCCTGCAGTCTGCACAGCGACATAGACTCCCAATTTACGCACACCGTGATTCGTGCTCCCCATTCACCCTTTCCTGCTGCAGCCATGGGCAAATTGTGCCTCTGGCCTTTCTCGGCCGCGATTAGGCATGAACGGAGACCAGCATAAGTGCTTACATGGTCGGACCTGTATGAAGTTGGGTGGAAAGGCCCGCAAAAGTGGCTGATGAAGGTGATGCCCACGAAAGCGACTTGTCCATATTGAGACAATGTGGGACACCAAGTGTGAGCCACACATTAGCGGCCTCCAAAAGAAAGAAACATGCAGGCTGGAAAGGTGTCAATGCTAAAATGATGGGTAGTCCATGTCACTGTGTAGGCTGCGGCAGCAGATGCCTGCGTCACCCGACTGCTTTGCACTGCAAATTGCTCATCTTTAACAGCGACTGTCGCCGCAAACAGGTGGGACACTCTGTCCAATCTGTTTCTGCTGCTGGTTGTTGCTCGTTAGTAGACCACCACGTGCGACGAAGTCGGGCACTACGCCTGTAGGTAGGCAGCTCAATGTACCCTAAGAGACCCGTGTATGTGAATGCTCACTGTTGCCATATAGTTCGTCGCCAATGTATAACGTATTGTCTGAACCTCATGCGGTGACTGATTGCTGTTTAATTTTGCTGTTATGTCACTTGGTTATGGTCGCAGTGTTATGTTTTTAGAATATTGCGGCCTGGTCGGTTGCACTGGGAAGCAGTCTCTCGAAGTAAGCATTCGCTCCTGCAGCCTGCACAGCGACATAGACTCCCAATTTTTATGCACCGTGATTCGTGCTCCCCGTTCGCGCTTTCCTGCTGCAGCAATGGGCATATTGTGCCTCTGGCCTTTCTCGGCCGCGATTAGGCATGAACGGAGTCCAGCATACGTGCTTACATAGTCCGATGCGTATGAAGTTGATAGCTACATGGGTGGAAAGGCCCGCAAAAGTAGCTGATGGAGGCGATGCCCACGAAAGCGACTTGTCCATAGCGAGACAATGTGAGACACCAAGTGTGAGCCACACATTAGCGGCCCCCGAAAGAAAAGAAACGTGCAGGTTGGAAAGGAGTGAACGGCTAAAATCTGGGGTAGCCCATGTCGCTGTGTAGGCTGCGGCAGCAGATGCCTGCGTCTCCCGATTGCTTCGCAATGCAATTTGGGCATTTTTAACGGCGACTGTCGCTGCAAATAAGTGGCACACTCTGTCCAATATGTTTCCGCTGCTGGTTCTTGCTCGTTAACCTGACCACCACGTGCGACGACGACGGTGAGCCGTTTACGAGCTCGCGTCAATGATTCCAGCGTATCTCGACATGCAAATTTTATTTCTGCTATTGCACGAGAATGTACACTGCTTGTCTTCTGCCAATAAAGTCGCGCGTTCTGTTCACTCACTTGTGGCTTGTTTGTATGGGCGTCAGTAGAGGCTCTTGGCAATTAGAACGCACCAGCTAAGCGGCAGCGAAGGCATTGAGGCATGCCGCATAGCCTGCAGGGCAAGCACGGCACGTACCAGCGTACGCGACCGGCAAAAAACGGCCATATTAAATTTTGCGCTAAAAAAAAAAGTTTGCACTTCCGCTTCCGGATTGAGCAACGTCATCTGGCGTCCCCGAAAGTTAGTTCCATGCGCTGCCGCTGCTTATTTTCGAACCACTGCCAAAGGTACAGTTTCCCTTCTCTAAAGTTGTTCTTTATTCTATGGTACAGTTTCCCTTCTCTAAATAGGTAGTGACTACAGTGACGGGGCCCGGCACTTTAACACCTGTACTACAGTGACGGGGCCCGGTACTTTAACATCTGTACTACAGTGACGGGGCCCGGTACTTTAACATATGCACTACAGTGACGGGGCCCGGCACTTTAACATATACACTACAGTGACGGGGCCCGGCGCTTCAACCTCAGCCCTGCAGTGACGGAGCCCGTCTCCTTAACCACAGACGGGACCGACACTTTACATCAACACTGTAGCGACGTCAATGGCCGCACTTCTTTCAAACATTCTATGCAAACAACTTCGAGCTCTTCACGGCAGGCAGTGAACTTTATTAAGGTCCTGAGGAGCGACTCCGAAACCCCCCTTAAGAGGAAGGGGGCCGCCGCGAGCCGTTCCGACGTTGGGACGGGCAGGCCGTGCCTGACCGCCTCCTCCCACTCTTCTTCCGTGGTGAGATGAGCGTGGTCCCGTAACGAGGGACACCGCCAGAGCATGTGTTCTAAAGTGCAGAATGGATCTCCGCAATCCGGACACCTGCCCCCTCACGGACGCGGCGCCTGAGATCCACCACGGCCGCCGCAAACCGGTCGGGCGAACCGTATTGGGCGACGTCGACGAACGCGACCGATCGTGGATCGTCGGCGACGGATCCGAGAAGTGCGGCCGCTCGGGCCCGGCGTGTGCCTACATCGCGTTGCGCGTGCACGTTGCGCGGGAACGGCGAGACCGTGACGGCCTCCCGCGACCACGCGTCGAGCACCCACCGCCTTTCCCTGACGGGTTAAAGTCCAGCGCCTCCAGGATCCGCCTCCCCGCAGGCGAGGAAGCGAGCCTGACAACCTGGACTAACTTCTGTGACCCAACCTCATCGAAGGTGTTGTGGACCCCCAGCTGCATGAGCTTCTCGGTGCTGGCGCCTATGGGGATGCCAAGCGCTTCACGGACCACGGTATTTTATTCCAGTACTGTCCACAACACCACGTGTATTTTCACGATGTCAGCAACTTCCGTGCAGTAATGGAATACATTGATTGCACACATACGGATCGAACGACCGCAATGGGTACTTGTCCACGAATGTACAATCTTTTGCGTATGCACTGTAACACCTATGATGATTATAATAAAGAAAGAAAGTTCACTCTAATGGAAGGGGAACGGTAAAAACACATTAAAAAAGGCACGGCACATGTTCCTGCTTGTGTAGCACCAGACAATGAATATTCTACTGAATTAGGAAAAAGAAGCAGCGGGTAATTGATCGCTTACAAGACCGATAAACATGCAATTCGATGAAATTTGAGAAATAATTATTGATATTAATAAAATAATGATATAAAATAAAATAATGATATTGAAGCTTCCAAGACTTTAGAAGAAAAGAAAAAGAAAATTAAGACTGAATCATCGCGACGGAACATATCACAAGCCGCTGTAGGCGTCGAAGACCCTAGCTATAACGAAATTATTTTTGAACAGCTCCGATAGTGTCCATGCAACAATGGTTGCTTGCGTGCTGTCAAATGTTCATATGCTGCGGCATAAAGCTCACGGCACGGTGCGAAAATGTGCTCGGAGCGAAAGCGATCGACATGCATGCAGACGCGAAGTCGGTCACCGCGAACCCGCGCGATCGCTGCATTGCAGCTTCATTCTGTTATGCTATATTTAGTTACACAGACAGCCATCCCACTATAAGATCATATTCCACATAGTTTTCTCAGCGATTGCTTACGTTTCACGCAAACCGGTTCGGTGAAATCGATTGCGGCGACCGCTCGCAGTGTCCCAGCTTACTGTACGTAGTAGGTAAAGAGATAGCGTTTGTAAACCGTTCTGTGCTTTCTGTTTGTCCAACATGATTATTTTAAAGGTAAAATACTGCCATTTCGAGAGTACTTGCAACATTGTTCAGGAGGGCTGCCGCGTAGTATGTTTATTTAGCCTTTATTTAACGCCGACGCATGTGAGGCGCTTCCGACAGATGGCGACTCCGTAAGTCGTCCTCGCCATAGAATTTCCTACAAGAATTTTGTAGGAAACTCTATGGTCCTCGCCCCCAATACCGACATCCTTATATAGTGATGGCCCCGTCGGTGTAGTGTTGTTGTTAAAGCGACGGGCCCCGTCACCGTAGTGTGGATGTTAATGTGCCGGGCCCCGTCACTGTAGTGCAGATGTTAATGTGCCGGGCCCCGTCAATGTAGTCACTACCCTCTAAATAAGTGTTCTGTGGACACACCGCCGAAGCGGGAGAGACCGGCCGCGCATCTGAGCATTGGACTGTTCGGGCACCCGTCTGCCTGTTTTTCTATTTTGGGATTTAGCCTGGTTTGGTGGGCTCCCGGCGAATTATTGCGTTCATTCGGAACTTCGACATGGCAGCACTGCACTATTGGACTGTGCGACGTCTGTGCGACGCATTTCAAGCAATTAGGCTTACTGCCCGGCCACAGGCTAGAGTTGTGACGCAGTTAAGGAAAAACAGCGTGGCCGTCGTGGAGCAGTTAATTTGAATTAAAGAATCGTACTGGGAGATGTTTGCGACGCTTCCTATAAGCCCCAATATTGTTTTAACTAATTTCGGTAGTTTTTGGGCACGCTAGTCGCACAGGGTGCTGTGACGCAGTTTCGCGTGTACGGAATTTTACTGCGACAAATTTTGGCGCTTTCTCTGACTGCCAACATTATTGAAACTAATTTAATTACTTTTTGGACTACCTTTCGAGTGCAGTGGGCGCGCCTGGCGCTGTGACTCGGTTAGCGAAAATCAGCTCGGCCGTGGGGCGCGGTTACTCGCTTTAATGCACTGACAAGTTCATGGCGCTTTTCTTTCTCTGACGCCCAATAGTGTTGAAAATTATTTTCGATACTTTTATGTTATGAGGCCCGCTCGCCGCGCCTGTTGTGACGCAGCGAAAAGCAGCTCGGCCGTGGTGAGTTAGTTCGGCGCGCACTGAATCTTACTGCGACAAATTTGTCGCAATTTTTATGTCCCCGCAACAATTTAAGCCTTCTTTCGGTACCCACGCTTGTCGAAAACACGACGAACAATCGTCAAGTGTGATAACACGGGAGTGCGTTGCTTGCGCCTGCAGAACGTACAAGTGATAAGCCAAGGAGATCAAACGCCAGGAACTAGTAACTCGAAAATTCTGTCTTCTGAACGGCACCCACACATGTTCTCTTGAGTGCGAGTAGGAGGAATTCTGCGAGCGTCCAGCATGCTCTGGTGCTCTGGTTGAGAGCCTGTGTTGTGGCCACCTCTGTGTATTCGTAGCGTACTACCGCGTCGGTTGTAGCCAAGTTCGCTAAACGCGCCGTTGCCCGCGCATTCGTGCTATTAAAGTGCAGGAAATAAGTATTGGGAAGAAGGGAATGCTTGGAATTAGAATGTGTTTGTGGTATGCACGGTATTGCTTGGGACGAGTCGGTTATTTCCTACGCCCTGTGTGTAAATACGAACTGCTTTTGTTTGTAATGCCGCCCACTCACCACTTTCGCACGCTTCGCCTCTACAGGCATTATTCTTAAATGTTAATACCAAAATAACGCTTGTAATTTTTTCAGCTCACGTCGTCTGGTGGAGCTTCCTGCGGAAACTACTGCTGCTTACCTGGTGCCACAACACTGGATGTAATCACAAAAGCCCGCGACGAGCATTTACAAAGAATAAAATAAACGTTAATTTTTCTACATTTCACAAGGTGTCTTGCGTCTTTATGAAATTGCACGTGGCACATATTCAATAGAGGCTTGTGAAGATCGTTCGCAATCAATTTTACTTAATAAAATAATTTGCAAATAAATATTTAATAAATCAGAAATAAATATGGAAATAAATATTTGCTGCAAAAGCAAAAAAAAAAGGAAACGGAGCCGGCGTGACGGGCACCAGCTAAAATTCAAAACGCGCGCGCACGAAACCGAAACCGGAAGTGTGCTTCAGGTTTTAACGTCGACGGCTTGGTGCGCTGCAGTCAGTTCGGCCGCTGGGCTCTACGGGAGTGTCCGCTCTTGTTGTATTCCTTTCTCTATGGTCGGACTATAAACGGGCCTTCAGTGGAGCCCTCGACGACCGTCGCATTCGCCGTCACCAGGGGCGCGATCGGAGATATTTTGTTCGATACGCGTTCTGTTCAGTTGCTGCAACGTCACAAAGTTGCAGTATGCAAAATTTGTGACAGCGGGGCGGACAGAGCAGTCAATCAGGAAGCGGTGACCTCCCCGTAAGTTCACCTCCGTCATTTGTCGTCTGCTTGCAAACAGTATACTACAAAGCCAAATGTTTCTCGTCTTCCAATTGAATGAAATCTTTATCTAAAAAATGTATTTTTTCTTCTCAAGCCCAAACACGTTTTCAAATAGTAGTACGTGTCACTATACACCACGGCTTCTGTGCACTCCACAAAATGATTCTGGTGATTCTGGTGCCCATGGCGAGCCAGGTGGCGAGAAGCCAAAAATGAAAGCAAAGCGACGGACCGTGGCCCTGCCATACGTGCACAACTTATCTCACCGCTTGAAAAAGATTGGGCGCAAAGCTGTGGTTAATGTAGTGCTTACTGCCCCCAAAAAACTAAAAAGCCTCTGCCGACGCGTCAATGCTGAAGAGCCGATAAACCAGGAAGGGTGCACGATTAATCACTAGCATCGCTTTGTGGAGTGCACAGAAGCCGTGGTGTATTTAATACCTCTGAAATGTGGAAAAAAGTATATAGGGCAAACTTCTAGATGCACAAATGAAAGACTGAAGGAACACAAACTTAGCGTCGAGCAGGCAAGCAGGAATCTAGGCATACATATCAGGGATTGCCCCTCAAAAGATTGCGCCGTAGAATTCAGACGCTGTAATGTGCTGAAAAAACACAATGACCAGCTGGTCCGGGAGATAATTGTAGAAGGGCAGCGGATTGGGCGAGTTGGTGTTGCATGGTAACAATAATTGTGGCAGCCGAGATCACCAGACTTCGTGACCAATGCGTTCGCAAGCCGTCCTTGTTACTGACAAAAAAAGAACTTGAGTTTTTGCACGTGCAACCACTATCTTGAGTGCAAAAAAGAAAAAAGTGCATGTTTCACATGATGTGCGATCACGTGACTGCGACACGTGTGGGCAATGGTGCAGTGGTGGGCAATGGTGCTGGTGATAAGTTATAAGAAGCCGTGTTTCTTTCGGAATAAACGTTGTTGAAAGTCAGCGCTTGTGGTGTCTTCTTGTCTCGTCTCTTGTCTACATTTTGCGCTGTTACTAGCAGGACGCACTTACCGCCTTAGTCGACACAGGGGCCGATTACTCCGTAATGAGTAGACACATCGCCGCCCAGTTGAAGAAAGTTAAAACTGGGTGGGAAGGCCCTCAAATTCGAACCACTGGAGCACACCTCATTACGCCGACTGGAATCTGCACGGCAAGAATTACCGTTCATGACCGGACTTACCCTGCCACCTTCGTTATCCTCCAACAGTGTTCACGAGACATCATTCTTGGCATGGACTTCCTGAACCAACACGGCACAATCATAGACCTGAAGTCAAAATCAATAACGCTGTCGGAAGATCAAGCGATACCGCTGGAGAGCCTTCCTAGTCACCGCGCCTTGACTGTGCTCGAAGATCAAGTGAGCATCCCACCTGGCTCCAACATTGTTATTTCGGTCGGCACCGAAACACCTGCTGACGTAAGAGGCGTCATCGAAGGCGACCAACGTCTACTGCTCGATCGCGAAATTTGCGTCGCAAGAGGAATCACTCGACTGCACGGAGGAAACACGAAAATGTTGCTGACAAACTTCAACCAGGAGTTCAAGCACATCAACAAGAACACGACAATCGCGTACATCGAGGAAATTGTGGAAACCACAATGCCTTTGTACTTTCGGATTCTGCCGCATCTACCCCGATGAGCATAGTCCCCGAACCAGACTTCGACCTAAATCGAAGTCTTCATATGAGTAAGCAGCAACAGATCAGAAGTCTTCAGCGACGATACAAAGACTGCATTTCGACGTCATCGAGATTTCGACAAAGACCAGTTGCAAAGCATCGCATAGTAACCGAAGAGCGCGCTCGACCACTCTGCCAGAGCCCTTACCGAGTTTCGACGCGAGAACGTGAGTCTATTGGGCATCAAGTCGAAGAAATGCTGCGCGACGACATCATCCAGCTGTCGAAAAGCCCGTGCGCATCTACAGTAGTCCTGGTTAAGAAAAAGGACGGAACCCTACGCTTCTGCATCGATTATCACCGACTAAACAAGATCGCGAAGGACGTGTACCCCCTTCCACCGATAGAGGACTCATTGGATCGGCTCTGCAACGCTAAATACTTTTGTCAGTGGACCTCAAGTCTGGCTACTGGCAAATAGAAGTCGACGAGAGAGATCGCGAAAAGACCGCTTTCATCACGCCAGACGGCCTCTACGAGTTCAAGGTCATGCCATTCGGACTGTGCTCGGCGCCTGCAACGTTTCAGCGCGTCATGGACACCGTGTTAGCAGGTTTGAAGTGGCAGACGTGTCTTGTTTATTTGGATGACGTCGTTGTCTTCAACGGAAATTTCCACGATCACCTTAGGCGGCTTGCGACTGTATTAGAGGCCATCAAGTCATCAGGGCTCACTCTGAAGCCGGAAACGTGCCGCGTCGCTTACGATGAGCTTTTGTTCCTAGGCCACGTCAACAGCAAATCCGGAGTACGTTCCGACGCGCAGAAGACAGCTGCCGTCGCAAAATTCCCGCAGCCAGTCGACAAGAAGCCAGTGCGCAAATTCCTTGGCATGTGTGCCTACTATATATAGGCGCTTTGTCAAGGGCTTTTCACGCATCGCGGAGCCGCTAACACATCTAACCAAATGTGATGTGTAGTTCAAGTGGGAAACGCCACAGGCCGACGCATTTCAAGACGTCAAACGACGCATGTAGTCGCCGCCGGTACTTGCACACTTCGACGAGGACGCCGATAACGAAATCCACACTGACGCCAGTAGCTTAGGCCTCGGTGTCGTCCTAGTCCAGAGGAAAGACGTACTTGAACGGGTAGTATCTTATGCTAGCCGGTCCGCTGTCAAAAGCGGAAGGCAATTATTCTACGACTGAAAAGGAATGCCTCGCCATTATTTGGGCTACAGCGAAATTCCGCCCTTACCTCTACGGCAGGCCATTCAATGTCGTCAGCGACCATCACGCTTGGTGTTGGCTAGCTAACTTAAAGGACCCTTCAGGACGGCTAGCGCGGCGGAGCCTCAGACTGCAACAATATGACGTCACCGTAATACACAAGTCCGGAAGAAAACACTCTGACGCCGACTGCTTATCACGCGCCCCCATCGATCCCCCGCTGCAAGACGACGAGGACGACGACGCCTTCCTTGGAATAATAAGCGCGGAAGACTTCACTAAACAGCAACGAGCAGACCCGGAACTAGAAGGCCTCGTCGAGTATTTATAAGGGAATTATATTTATAGCGCTGGTTGTCTTCGTTCACGCTACAAAACAACCTGCTCGTAAAGAAGAACTTCTCAATAGTCCGCGCCAGCTACCTTCTCGTAGTACCGTCAGCGCTGCGTCCTGAAATACTGCACGGCCTACGCGGCGATTCAACCGCTGGCCATCTCGGATTCTCCCGGACGCTGACGAGGATACATGAAAGGTAATGCTGGCCGCGTTTGACCGCCGACGTCGCCCGTTACGTCAAGACATGCCGAGACTGTCAGCGGCGCAAGACACCACCAACAAGGCCAGCGGGATTACTACGGCCGATCAAGCCTCCTTACCGACCTTTTCAGCAGATCGGGATGGACTTGTTGGGACCGTTTCCGACATCAACTTCCGGAAATAAGTGCATCGTCGTGGCGACGGACTATCTCACCCGCTTCGCTGAAACTAAAGCTCTACCGAAAGGCAGCGCATCCGAAGTGGCGAAATTTTTCGTCGAGAACATCCTGCTGCGACATGGTGCTCCAGAAGTCCTCATCACCGACAGAGGAACGGCTTTTACAGCAGAGCTCACGCAAGCCATTTTGCAATAGAGCTAGACAAGTCACAGGAGGACAACTGCCTACCATCCGCAGACGAATGGTCTCACGGGGCGCCTGAACAAGACCCTCGCCGACATGGTAGCAATGTACGTCGATGTCGAGCAGAAGACGTGGGATGCGGTCCTGCCGTACGTAACATTCGCTTACAACACGGCAGTGCAAGAAACAACACAGATCACGCCATTTAAGCTGGTTTACGGCAGGAACCCGACGACGACACTCGACGCCATGCTGCAGCACATAACTGACGAGGAAAATCTTGGCGTCACTACCTATCTCCAGCGCGCCGAAGAAGCCCGACAGCTCGCCCGCATGCGGATCAAGAACCAGCAGAGGACCGACAGCCGACACTACAACCTCCGACGACGCTTCATCGAGTACCAGCCCGGCGACCGTGTTTGGGTATGAACTCCGATACGCCGACGAGGACTCAGTGAGAAACTACTGCGACGCTATTTCGGGCCCTACAAGGTGATCCGACGTATTGGCGCATTGGACTATGAGGTCGTGCCAGACGGCATTTCGCATTCACAGCGGCGCCGCACACTATCTGAAGTCGTCCATGTGGTGCGCCTTAAACCCTTTTACGGACGCTGACGAACTTCCTGATTTTGTTGTTTTCTTTGCTACGAGTGCTTTTCTTTATTACTTTTGTTTGTTTGCAGCATCGGGTCGGTGCTTTTTAAGAGGGGGCTAATGACACGTGAACGTCGAGCGCGATTTGAAGGTTATCGCGCGAGCGTCAACCAGCCCAGCACTCCAGGCACCTGGCGGCCGGTTTCGGGACAGGAAAAATCATGATTTCGCACTCTTCTCTCCCTCGTTCGCTGCTACATACAACAACCATCACCCCGCGACAAACTCACCGCCCTTTCTCTCTATTCTACGCTTTCCATTTGTTGCGATAAAGCGTGGACTTGGTTGCCTCGTATCTTCGCGAGCTTAAGCTAATGTTCTTGGTCACCCATTCTTCCTGGCTCAGCAGCAATGACGTTACATAGGCTAGATACAGCTTCGTAACGTCCAATTTCAGATAATACCGAAGAATACGTCGTGCGCACTGCGATCACTGCCTGTTCGCAGAACCAAAAAAAAAAAGAAAAAGAAAGAAACTGATAGCCCAGCAGGGAGTGACGGCTGCTGAAGGAACAGCAAAAAGAGTGAGGGAAGCAGGCCTGATACCTCCCTCGCCTCGGCAGAGAATTCTGGGCCATGGCGCGGTTCGCGTTCCCGGTCGACGCTCGCGCGATAACTTTCAAATCGCGCTCGACTATACTTATCTTTATCGGGCGACCATGTTTCACCGCCTAACAAATGTTATCGGCAAAATAGTACGCATTTGGGCTGGTTGGTTCATGATTACGAGCAATAAAAACAGCGCTAAACGACGGGACGAGTCTGTGTCCCTTCACTCGTCCCGTCGTTTAGCGCTGTTTTAGAGCGCAGCTCTTTGGCGTCCGTTCCTGGGTTTCGCGTCGTCGTCGGCGTCGTCGTCGTCGTCGGCGTCGGCGTTGTCGGCGTTGTCGTCGGCCTCGTAACCAGCTCGCCTCCGCCGCCGCGCTCCGCCGCCGCGCATGCGCCGCTGCTCCGCCGCCGCGCATGCGCGCTGTCGGCTCTCCGGGTGAGGGAGGATGATGGAAGGGAGGAGGAGAGACTGTGGAGGAGGGCTGGCTACACAAATGGCTCTTTGGCGTCCGTTCCTGGGTTTCGCGTTATCGTCGGCCTCGTAACCAGCTCCGCCCCCCTTTCATCCCCCCAGCGCTAGCAGCGACCGACTGATACCGCTTTCGTGAGTCCGCTACCGCACTCACGAAAGACGTCGTGCACTTCCTGCAACTCGCATTAACCGTCCATCGATCCACACCGATGTTAGTAGTGGGGGACTTTAATGTTGACGTAAAGACAAACAGCAATTTCCTAACACTTATGCGGGAGAACATCCCGTTCCTCTCGCTCGTAACGCGTCCCACGGCTGTGACAACCTCGCGAGGCACTTGTATAGATCTCGTCTTTGAGAATCAAGCATTGGTGTACCAAGTCGAACATATATCAGTCTATTTCTCCGACCACAAAGCTTCCTTCATGACTGTCAGGAACTGTTAATGGAGTCTTTGTTAAAGGAATACGTGTGAAAAATAAAAAAAAATTCTGTGATAGCGCATACATGTGTTGCTCGATTTCTTTGCCTCAATCTATCGAAAAGGTGAAACAGCTTATTTGCTGCGCTCAAATTTCGCATTAGGAAGTAACGTAATCGTCGATAATTTTTTTTATTGCTCGTAAATGTTATCGCACAGCGCGGGATACGCCTGCATGTATCCGAAGTTTTTGGAAAGTTATCGATGCTTCTATCCGCTGTATGTTGTCGCAGAACGGTATGTTATCTGATTTCATCGCCTGACGCGAAGGGTGTAGAACTTTGTGGAAGACACGCGGGTCCCAACGATTAGTCTGGAACATTCGACGATTGATGTATAAAAGCCGACGCGCTTGACCCGTTGATCAGATTTTCGACGATCGCCGACTGTGTTCGCCGCTATCGTTGTGCTTTAAGTGTAGCCTGCCTTTGTGGGCATAGGTTCGCCCAATAAAACTAGTTTTGTCTTTCACAGTATTGCTACTGTGTTCTTTAACGTCACTACCACGTGACAGGCGTTTACATCAAGTTTTGACCTGTCTCCAGAATGCTGGTCTCCAGCTTAACTTAAAAAAGTGCCGATTTGCAGCTCGAGAACTGACTATATTAGGCCACGTTGTCTCCAAAGAAGGCATTCTTCCTGATCCTGCTAAACTTCGCGCCGTATCCGAATTTCCAAAGCCCACTAACTTGAAAGCACTACGCAGCTTCCTTGGCCTATGCTCTTATTTTCGACGTTTCGTTCGAAATTTCGCTACTGTGATCGCACCACTAAATCAACTTCTCCAAGGCGACAATGAACTTTCTGCTCGGTCGGAAGCCTCTGATGATGCCTTTACGACTCTTCGTCACCTACTCACGTCTCCGCCAATCTTGCGCCATTTTGATCCAAGCGCACCTACAGAACTTCACACCGACGCCAGTAGTGTCGGCCTTGGTGCTGTGCTCGCACAACGCGCGAACACTAATGCCGAATACGTAGTGGCCTACGCCAGTCGTGCCCTTACGAAACCTGAGGCCAATTACTCAGTAACAGAAAAAGAGTGCCTGGCTATCGTATGGGCTCTTCAAAAATTTCGTCCATATCTCTATGGTCGACGCTTTGACGTGGTGACGGATCATCACGCTCTTTGCTGGTTGTCCAACCTAAATGACCTGTTGGGCCACCTCGCTCGGTGGGCCCTCCGAATCCAGGAATATGATATCCGTGTCGTCTATCGCTCTGGACGCAAACACGCTAACGCCGATGCCCTCTCGCACTCCCCAGTTACTTCAGACAGCAGCACTTCTACCGAAAGACATGACATCTCACCACCTGACATCCTGGACATGGCATCGGAGCAACGAAAGGACCCATGGGTCGTCATGATATTCGACTTTTTGTCAAATCCTCCGGCAACTTCGGCACCTCGAGCGTTACGCCGACCGGCGCAGCATTTCACAATCCAGGACGGACTTTTATTCCGCCGCAACTACCACAACGACGGCCGCAAATGGCTCTTAGTAGTGCCTCGCCACCTACGACAAGAGTTCTGCTCCACTTTTCATTCTGACCCGCAGTGTGGTCATGGCGGAGTGTCCAAAACTTACACACGGCTTCGCCTACAATATTATTGGCGAGGGATGTACATCTTCGTCCACAAATACGTACGCTCCTGCATTGCTTGCCAGCGACGCAAATGTGTCCCGCATCTCTCCACCGCACCTCTCCAACCACTTCCCTGCCCAGCTCAGCCATTTGACCGTGTCGGCATTGATATATACATGTACGGGCCTCTTCCATCTACTGGCGCTGGCAAGCGATGGATTGTTGTCACCGTAGATCATTTGACACGGTATGCTGAAACCGCCGCCTTGCCTGCCGCATCAGCAAAAGACATCGCCTCGTTCATTCTAAACAACTTCGTTCTCCGCCATGGCGCAGCTCGTGAACTGTTGAGCAATCGGGGCCGCGTATTCCTCTCGGATATGTCCTGCAGGCACTCCTATCTCAATGCCAAATTATTCACCGCACTACTACTGCTTATCATCCACAGACCAATGGCTTAACAGAACGATTCAACAGAACTCTTGGTGACATGCTATCAATGTATGTTGCATCTGACTACTACAACTGGGACCTTGTACTTCCGTTCGTCACTTACGCATATAACACTGCCTCTCAAGCCACTACAGGATTCTCGCCATTATTTCTGCTTTACGGCCGCCATCCCTCCAGCACCAGTGACACAGTTCTCCCGTACCGGCCGGACCCTGCTGAATGCTTACCTGTTTCTGCGCTTGCTCAGCACGCCGAGAAATGCCGACAACTGGCCCGTTCTTTGACGTCTGCTCAACAGTGCCGCCAAAAAGAACGCCATTACCTGAATCCTCCCCCTCACCCCTTCCCGGTAGACTCACTCGTGTGGCTTTGGGTCCCGCCTGTTGCTGCTCCTCGCCTTTCGTCCAAGCTCCTCCAGAAGTACCACGGGCCCTACCACATGGTTGCACAAACATCACCAGTGAACTACGTGTCGAACACGTACTGCCATCTTCCGATCTGCACTCGTGTGGCTTTGGGTCCCGCCTGTTGCTGCTCCTGGCCTTTCGTCCAAGCTCCTCCCGAAGTACCATGGGCCCTACCGCGTGGTTGCACAAACATCACCAGTGAACTACGTGTCGAACACGTACTGCCATCTTCCAATCTGCGTCGTCGGGGGCGAGAGACTGTGCACATTGACCGGCTGAAGCAGTATTACGATCCGCCCACCTCTTCCTAGGTTGTCAGGATGGCTACTCTTCGATTCCGGGGGTGACTGTGACGAAGAAGATCGGCAGGCTGAAAAGCCCCATTGCCATCGCGTGGCACGTACCCTGTTCGTTCGCTGGCTGCGCCCTACCTGCTGGTGCTGAGTTTGTCGCTGCTGCTCTACGAGCCGAATAAACCACCCTTTACAGTTCCAAAAAAAGACGTAATTACAACATGACAAATATACAGACGAGGGTACCAAAGTGAAAGAACTGTAGTGGGACCCTCGGTTAATAATAACAACATTGATGGTGATATCAATAGTCAGCAAATTAGCGTTATTATTGTACTGGAGAAGAACGCGCAGCAGGCATTGCTTCGAGAAAGACGACGACAACGTGTGGTTGGAAGCCTTGTGTCTGTGTTGCCGAAGCTCTGTGTCCTCTCGCTACGTGCTCTGCTATCTGAGCGTCCAATCAATCGAACTATAACGCATCTTAACATTTGGTGGACGTGCTGGGCCCTTCCCAAACCTGGAACTCCGCAGCCGGACGCTCCCTACCGTTTCTGCTATGCCTCAGGACGCTGCGCAGCCCGATCCTCCCATGGCATCGCCTGTCGTTTGCTCCGGTGCTCTACGCCAACGAGATCCTCCGGTCTTCAGCGGCAACGACGACCATGACGTGGAGGATTGGCTCTCGTCATACGATCGCGTGAGTGCGCATAACAAGTGGGATGACAAAGCTAAACTGTCTAACGTCATCGTCTACCTTCCTGGAGTCGCGAATCTCTGGTTCCGGAATCATGAATCCAACCTTTCCACCTGTACAGAATTTACCCATTGTTTCAAAGAAGTCTTCGGTCGCCCTGCTGTACGCAAGCTTCGCGCAGAACAACGCATGCGTGGTCGCGTTCAGCAAAAGGGGGAAACTTCACCAGCTACATTGAAGACGCAGTTGACCTTTGCCGGCGCATTAATCCCGCCATGCCCGACTCCGACAAGATCAAGAATGTCATGAAGGGCATAGAGGATGACGCCTTTCAAATGCTCTTGGCGAAAAATCCTCAAACGATCGACGAGGTCATTACACTGTGCCAGAGCTACGATGAGCTCCGCAAACAACGCCTTACACACTAAGAAAAAAAAGAGTATCCCTTACTCTTTTCGAAGGGTCTGGACTCGTCACGTATACGACTCACTTTGTGGGAGACACCCGAACACTGTTTTGGCAAAGAGTCCCGAGACTATCTGTGCTCAATACAAGGTGTTTGCGTGACTCCGCACACAATAGTCATGCATACTCTGTTGTAATAGTCACCTATACCCTCTCAAAAGGGTCACAAGACTAGTGCTGAGGGAGTCCGTTAACAATTCTAAATGAGTCCAACGACTCAAGATAAAGTGTCACATGAACACTGCAAGAATGATTCACCTAACTATTCTAGATGAGTCTGATGACTCCAGCAGTGTGTCAAGTTACCCTTAGTGCGTGGTGCCGGCCTCTTGCAAATAAAGTAAGGTAACTAATCTATGTAAGTCGTTTCACTCTTGGATGGCAGTGTCGAGCCGCTTTTCAAAATGTGTCAACAACTCTTGCTGTAAGTACACACGACTACGGCTAGTTCTCAAGAAGACTACTATGAAAAGACAACATAGGATAACAAAGAATCCACAGTAAACTTGACAAAAAGCACATGGCAGGTTAGCAAGAAAAAGTTAATATTTCATCAATCTTTGTTATTGTCTTCTGGAAAATTCAAATGTATAAGTCAGCACAGAATCACTATGAAAGCAAGACAGTTCTCTTTGCCATTAAACTGGAATCAATAGCCAACTAAGCAAAACAGTCTTAAATAAATATCCAATATGTAGCCTGCAGCTGCATATGCATGACACTGCAATGCCACTCAGAACCATAATGAGACCCCAAAATATTATGTAACTCATGTAGAAGGTTAATTCACCACCGCACAAGTCTCTTATAATATGTCAAAAGATTCATAAGTTACACCTATTTCCCTGTTCTAAAAGACTTATCTTACGACTTAACATTCTAAGCAAGTAAGCTACACATAACAAATAAGAGAGGCTGCACTTATGTATAAAGGAGACCCATATAATGAAGTGCAATAAAAACAATATTCCAACTTAGATTACATTATCTATGCATTATGCTATGCTTGCTGAAAACAACTGGTTGGCAATTGATAATCCAGTCTAACAGTAAAAACAGCTGTCTTACCTTATGGTACTCTTGTTGGCACTTTTTCCCACACAATTTGTGCATGTTAGCGTGAGATGAAAATTGATCTGAAAAGCACCACATTAAAAAGTTGTGCATCAATTTTATTCTGTCATACAACATGCAACAGTGTATAAAAATCTCATAACTGACAAAATTACAAAAATAAATACAGCAACACTTATACTGACCATTTATTTATGTTGAGAAACATATTTTTGCAAGACTAAGTAAAATAGCTGACACAGACAATTTCACAGGTCGAAATAACCGCTAATACAAAACTTCCCATAATGCAAACACGTTGACAAAATAAGTAGCACAGGCAGCTGTATTTTGTTACGGCAAAGATAGCGCATGAATGATGAGGACAAGAGAGGAAGCAGAACACATAAACAAACTATACCCAGCTGCATGCACGCAGCTGTAACAATACACATGTAGCGTTCCTAACTAGAACGGCAACAGAAATGACATCATCTAAGTGAGACGGGTGTCGTCCGCCATTTTTTTCCAACTTCTTCCTTCTCACTTCTCCCCTAGCACCTTCCTTCGTCTTCTTTCATGCGTCCAGCGCAGACCGCTTCACTCTTCCGGATTTCTTTTAATTACACCTCCTGGGGTAATACTTGAATACGTTTCCAATAGCGGCGCACTCCGTTTGGCCCGAGGCTCCGGTGTACCAGACATTCTTCAATATTCCATGCTGGCATGCAGTCTTAATAACTTGAAATGGTCCGCAATATTTTGAATTTGAGGGCACAGCTCCTTTCCTTACAAGGACATAGTCTCCAGGCTGTATGTCCGGTATCTCGCTACTGTGCCTTTTATCAAAGTTTCGCTTCACGCGGCGCTTGTAGATCTCCTGTTCTTTGACAGTTTTCCTTACTTCCGCAAGTTCGAGGTTCTCTAGGAGACCTAGCTCACGATCTGCAGGAAGTATGGGCGCTGTACCTGAAGTTGCAAAATGAGGGCTGCAGCCTAAACTCGTGGTGTATGATCTGTTGTGATGCTTCACAGCGGCCTCGAGACAGCACTTCCAGCCACCGGCAAAGTCTGGATACATCTTCAGATACTGTTTGATGTCTCGTATGGCACGTTCCGCTAGGCCGTTTGCTGCCGGGTGGTATGGAGAAGAATACTTTATCATGATGCCGTGCTCCTGGGCCCACTTTGATAATTTGGCACTCCGAAAAGCCGGCCCGCTGTCGCAGACGAGCGTCTTTGTGTGTTTAAAACACTCAGCTTTGAGGAGGTCTATTACGCTGTTTGCGTCTTCTTTGCCAGCTTTAGCCGCAATCGTCCGTGTGCACTCATCTATGGAGAGCAAGAAAGCTTGCGTTCGCTTGACTCCTTCCCCCTTCTTTTTGAGCTCCGCGAAGTCCAAATGAATTACTTCGAACGGGATGCTTGAATATTCAGGGTTTGTCATAACGTCTGTCGATTGCTTGAATTTAACTTTGTTCACCTGGCAGAGGTGGCATGTGCGGATGTAATGGCTGATGTCGTTTTTCATGCCCGGCCATGTGAATCTCATGAGCAATTTCTTATAAGTGCGCCAGAAGCCATCATGTCCACCCGATTCAGGGGTGTCGTGGTATAGATGAAGAATCCTTGGAATCATAGTTGGTGGTACGTGATACCTTCCATTGATAAACTGGAGCTCTTCTGTACCTTCCCATAGCTTAATATGATTGATTGTATCTGGATTATTGCTTGATTCCTGTACAAGTAATCTTGATAGTGCGTCAGCGTCAGTGAGGAGTGGGCCAGGACGGTGCGAAATTACGAAATCAAATTGTTGCAGATAGTTCACCCATCTAGCAATGCGGCCTCTTGGCTGGGCCATGCTCAGAAGTTGAGTCAATGCTTGATGGTCCGTGAAAAGTATGAATTTGGCACCTTCCAGGTAAGTACGAAAGTACTGCACAGCTTTTAAGACGGCCAGAGCTTCCTTTTCTGTGGTACAGTAATTGATTTCGGCGGGTTTCAGGGTATAGCTGTAGTACCGCACGACGCAGTGTTTGGTTTGATCAGCTTGTTTGGATGGCTTCTGGTATAGAACTGCACCGGTAGCATAATGTGATGCGTCCGTGTCCAGCACGAAAGGCAAGGAAAAATCCGGTATTCGTAAGATGGGGTCCGACGATATTAGTTTTACAAGTTCACGATAGACAGCTTCGCACTTCTCGTCCCAATGAAAAGGCACGTCTTTCTGAGTTAAACGTGTGAGGCACCTTGTTCTCAGTGCGTAGTCTTTGATAAACGCCCGGAAGTGTCCTGCAAGGCCAAGAAAAACGCGCAGGGAGTGCACATCATAAGGCTTTACCAGCTTGGAGATTCTCTCTACCGATTCTTGCTTGGTGCTTTTAGTCTGTCCATCAAACACCCTGCCAAGAAATACTACGGTATCTTGAAAGAACGCACTTTTCTTGAAGTTGACTTTGAGTTGGGCAAGACTGAGGGCATGAAGAACTTTTGAAAGATGACTACGGTGTTCGTCCTTTGTCTTTGAGTAGATGATGATGTCGTCGATGTACACATTGCAAAATGTGCCCAGGTAAGGTTTCAGAATGTCCGTCATAATCTTCTGAAACCACGCAGGGGAGTTTTTCCAACCAAATGGTAGGCGGTTGTACTCAAACAAGTCAAATGGGGTTATGAACGCGGTGTACTTCTTCGTTTCTTCACTTAGTGGAATCTGCCAAAAGCCCTTGCAGAGATCTATTCGTGAAAACCAATGGCAACCACCGGTTTCGTCAATGATGTCGTCGATTCTCGGCATTGGATAAGGTATCAATTCAGTTTGACGATTGAGAGCCCGGTAGTCTGTGCAGAGGCGGAATGTCCCGTCTTCTTTAGGTGCAATAGTGATAGGAGAAGCAAATGGGGATACAGAAGGCCGGATGATACCTGCGTCTAACATTTCTTGCAACTCCTTTTTCAGCCACACCTTTTTATCTCTGGACATATTATAGGGGGTTCTACGAACCACTGTTTTATCTGCGAGCTCGAAAGGAACGACATGGGATTTCATTGCTGGAGGGTAGCTTCCTATGCATATAAGCTCTGGGTACTTAGTCTTGATGTCTTCGTGGTGAAAAATTAGCCTTGATACACTAGGTTCTTCACCAGGGTCTTCTGTTCTTATCGTGTCTTCGGCCATTACCTTGTCATCCCAATAGAGGTTCATCTTAAGTTTTTTCATGTCTGGACGGGACAAAAGAAAATCGTAGGTGACATTGGGAATGGCCAATACGTCACTGGTAATAGCATTTCCTTGAAATTCAATAGCCAGGGTTACTCATTCGCTATGCATGGTCACTGACCCATCGTAGGCTTGGACACGCAATGTTCTACCAGCGTGCAGACGACTGGCATCCACTCGAGTCTTGTTGATAATAGATACCGAAGGTCCACTGTCAACGAGAGCCTTCACTTCAATGCCATCTACCTTAATGGGGGCGTACAATAAGCTTGACGACACCAAATATACTGTCTCACTGAAGCTCTTTTTCTGGGGCTTGTGATGCACGGTAGACAGATTATGTGGAAGTAGGTTGCCGTGAACTGCGGTAATTGGTTCTTCACCATCCTCACAGTCATGATCTACGCTTCCCAGAGATTTGTTTATGAAGCTGTGTTCACATTCAGTTGACGGCAACGACTCTAGATTGGAATCAAGTTGCTCTGTTCTACCATCTGGCTGTCTTCTCGATGTAATTCTTGGCACTGAGGTCTGTAGAAAGTTCAGAAGGTCATCAAACGTTCTTGGACCTTTGAGCTGGACATGACTACGGATCTCGATACACAACCCTTGCGTTATCAAAGCTACAACAGCAGAAGACGACAGCTTCGGTTCTGCAGAATACAACAGGCGACGCTTCTCAAGACAGTACTCGAGCAGAGAGCCACCTGTATAACTGAACCGCAGTGCCGCATCCCATCTTTCTACTGCGTTGCCTTCCAAAGCCCCTAAAAAGTTGCTTTTCCACAGTTCCCAACATGTTGTTCCATAATCCATGAGTTGCACGTCATACCATTTTCTGGCTATACCGCCCAAATAGCGGCGCATATGCAAAATCTTTGTGTCGTCGGAGTGCCACAGATTCTTGTCACAGGCGTACTCGAAAAAACACAGCCAGTAGTGTGCATTTTGCGATTTTCCTTCAAAAACATCTGGTTCAACAATACTTCGTGCTGACTGCTCTCGACTAAGCGCTTGGACGAAAGTTCTCATTATTTCGATCTGTTGTATAATGTTCCTTTGCAGTTCCATAACACTCAAGTCTAGGCTCACCTTCCCGGCAGGCGTTTCCTCTTTGAGGGTGCCACGTCGTATGGGTTCCAGAACGAGTTCGCTCAGTGTCTGCAGTTGTAGATTCACTGTCACCGATCCTGTTTGCACGAGGGCTTGGCGGCTGATTGCAGCTTGTTGCAGTACCACGTTGATCAGCGCGGTAGAACTAACTTCAAGAGGAAGGTCCGTCGCTGGCTCACCGTGCACTTGGTATCGGGTGAACACAACAGACTCTGATGACGCCTGGTCGACGAAAAACGTCACCCGCATCGCTGGTCTTCGAAAACTGTCGACTGCGCCAAAATGTAGCGTTCCTAACTAGAACGGCAACAGAAATGACATCATCTAAGTGAGACGGGTGTCGTCCGCCATTTTTTTCCAACTTCTTCCTTCTCACTTCTCCCCTAGCACCTTCCTTCGTCTTCTTTCATGCGTCCAGCGCAGACCGCTTCAACACATAGTGCACAAAGATCCAAAAGAAACAAAGAGGAAGATGTGAGGAAGGCTTCTTTTACTCATCACAAGTCATCCTGTAAGAGCACATTATGCACTGGCTGTAATCTATCCTCAGGACATACATGAATAAGTTACTTTAGGTGCCACATCTATAAATCACTCATACAATGTTCTTGTGATTTTCCTTATTCCAATCTTTAGCTTAGCAAGCATGACTGAGTTACGTAAAGCCTCCCTACGGCTTGGCACATATACACAAAGAAGTGTTTCTATAAACACTGTAAGTCACGGACGGATGACTGACACATACCTCTTTTAATTCTTTTGTCTTTGTCATTATGATTACCTACCACAGTAGTCTTTTGTAGAGTGAAACACATCCAAATAACACACTGTGGGCAACCAAGTGTGAATACCTGTTCTCGATTTCTACCTTTCTCTGGTGTCCCGCTAAGGTAACAATGGTGCGAAGGATTGTCTTCCCAACGTATGCATTCCCATACAACAGGAGCAGATGATAAGCCACATTAATGGTGCGTGAAATAAAGCATCTGTGCTTGACTTTCCACTGCCGTTCCAATCTGGAGTGACCTTTTTTTTTGCTTTGTATACACTAGTACAGGTGCTACGTAGTCCCCTTGGCACCCAGAGCAATTCTCACACCACAGCAGGATGTCAATTTTTTTTTAAATTCTAAGCAGAACTCTCGTTATGGGGGACAATTGCGAACTTATATTTTTGCTTTGTATCTTAATTATGTTGTTGACCTTTAAATTTAGCCACTTTACTACTTTTCTGCAGACAGGCCATTGCACCAATGCTAGGTTTTGAAAACACCAGAGCAGGGTAGAAAGCAAGAACAGATATTTATAATTTGGGTGCCCTCTCTGCACTGCATGGATATGTTTCAATGCACGATAAGACTACTTGGTAGCTAAACATATAAAAGATAAGAGAATTAAGCTCAAAGCCTACCAAATTAGTAACTGGGAATTTCATATGTAAATTAAATTTCCTGATTCCCAGTGATGAAACAGTTTTGAGAATATATGCGAAGGCAACCAAGTCACTCATGCTCACAAAGGAAATAACATAAAAACAAGCAAGATTACAAGAACTTCGAACTTGCAACCTAAAGTAAGACACCTGACATGACTGATTTATGTATTTACTGAGCATAAATTACAGCTAGCGCATAATCTGCTTGAACAAGATGACAAACAATGAGTTACTGTTGCTTTCTCTCTGGGGCATTTGGCTCTTCTGAACACATGCACATTGTATGGCACAGCTGCGTGGATGTAGCTGGGCATAGTTATGAGTCAGCATCACTTTGTTATTATGGTCCTTCACTATTATTGTTATGATTTATATTTGGCAAGCAGCCTAACTATCAGGTTGATCAGCTGTATTTTAAACAAAACATACTGACAGATTTCCGTTTCTAGCTAACATAAGGAGGCGGGTACATCCTTTCAGATTTCAAGAAACAGCTGTGCAACAGAAAGTCTACAATGACCAGTACCTTTATTATTAAGTGCCAAGTACTAGATCTTTCTGCAATGAATACCTCTATTACCAAAAATTGTAGTCTGAAAAACTAATTGGAAAATATTTACAAAAGTGACAGATACTAGAACTGCATTACAATTGCAAATTTTTTCGTAAACAATATCACAATAATTGAAGTTTTATTAATTTCAGCAAAATGGCTGACATCCTATTATTGAGGCTAGTCAGTGCTGAAGGTATTTTAGTTTGTAGGAGTCCTCAGACTGACAGCTCTGAAATATTTATCGCCATACTTGGTGGAACATGCTTTGCTGTTGCAGATATTACTTAGCCACAGAACATTTCGTAAGCCTTATGGGACAATTCTGTGTGGAAGATAAACCTATCTGATCATGTCTTTTTGGGTTGTGTATCTCGGAACTGGTGCTAGTCTGAGTTCTTACAAACTAGACGTTATTGAGTACTGTAATTATAATGCCTGCCCCTGCTATAAATTTCTGTTAGCGAAAATTGTCGCATTGTCATGAAGCAGTTATGTTCAATTTTTAGCGGCAGTCACTGCTGAAACACTCAGTACAAAGCACAAAACAAAGATATGGAGTCAAAATGTAAATGTCGAACAAAGGTACAGTCAATTCTTCATTTCACAGAACTGTCTTTTTTTCTGTTAGTTTGCCAATACCAATTGCACATCCACAAACATTTTAGTATTGCACTTCTGGTAAATGCAGGAAATTTCAGTGTTTAACAGAAGCCCTTGGGAAGACAGCCCAGAGTCGTTTTAACAAAAAGACTTGCATTCAATTTGCGTTTCTATGTTGTAGGTCACTATAGCAAGGGGCATGTTTTGCTGATTGAATATTACTCGAAACAGTCTTATTATTCGTGCTAGAGGCTTTGAAAGAGAGCAAATTGTAGAGTTCTTCATGCAGATTTCATATATGTCATTAGTATTTCTTTAGCTGCTTATTGAGTTATGTCCTACACAATGGGAAAATACACTGATCTTTCGGGCACTTTCTTGTGTACTAAATTTTCACAAAAAGCAGTGTGCTGTAGCTACCTCAGCTCTTCGTAGACTACAAAGCACCGATATCTATTCAAACAGCATGTAAAGTTACTAGAAGTATGGAAGATTAGTAGGCAGGCAGAGAGGCCTGCCTACTAATCTTGCATACTTCTCATGATATTGTGAAAAAAAGCTATTGAATATACTTCAAAAACATTTTCTCACAATAGCATGAGAATAACCTTATGCACTTATAGTTGTCCTATACTAACGAAATTTGGCATACGTACTCTTCAAGATATGCAGAATGCTGATATCTAATTGAAATTGCAATCTGTAAAATTATTTAATGTGGCCTAATATATTTTTGCACAGTTCCAGTAATTGTACAAGCCGTTTGGATAGGTATCACCACTTTGCAGTATACGAATAGCTAAATAAGATACAGCATGAAGCTATTTCTGATAATTTTATACACAGGAAAGTGCCCCCAAAAATATTTTGCCACTGTGTAGGACATAACTAAAAAACAGCAGGTAGACAAAAATAAATGACAATTCAAATCTAATAAAGCCCTTTATGAATGACAGTATATTCAAATCTCTAGTACAAATATATAAAAAAGTTGTTTCGAGGAGTTAATAAGTGGGTGTCAGTGTATTCTACCAAAGTGTTAGAAAATGCCTTCAGGCATACCATGGGGAGCTTTATAAATAGCACACGCACGCATCTGCCTAAAAAGCCCCATGCCCTGCTTGAATTCATTAGTCATTTTTGCATTCTGTTGTATGTCACCATTTGCATCCCTTAACATAGAGTGCACAAAACCAAAAACAGCCTATTACCGTATTTACTCGCATAATGATTGCACTCGCGTAATGATCGCACCCCTAAATTTTGTCGTTTTAATTCGATTTTTTTATTTCCCACGTAATGATTTCACCCCGAACTTGCCGCAGCGATGTGTCACGTGCCAAATCTAGCTAATAATGATCGCGCTTACCATCTGTCGACTGCTATGCGAACGACTCTTCAAGACAAACCAAGCAGTCTGCACGCAAAAAACTTCCTTAAGCAGATGCCCCATTTCATTGCTTTCATCACTTTCCGCACTTCTACGACAAAAAAAAAGGTACAACCAAACTTTCCATTAATATGTGTAGGCTTTATAATGGTTGTGGTCAACAAAAACAACAAAAAAAGGGGTCTTTCGATTCTTCTCATCTGCACTTGTGGGCACGCAACAAATCGCGAGCGGCAATGATAGCAGCCACGTTTACACTGATACGTTAGAAGTGTACCCTATTCATTCGCCGACGTTTGTAACGCAGCTAAGATATTCACCCACCCTTAGCGGAAACGTGCCACGTTAGGATAGTGGTGAAGACAAATGCCGCAGTTTCCGCAGCATGTGTTCCTATGTCACTGGCAGCTAAGCACGCCCATCTGTTTCTGTCCCCTCAAATGGGGCATGGCTATGTTATTGTCGCAAACTTGCCAATATTATTCATTACTAATATGGAAGAAACTGTTTGAATGCACTGTAATGTACTCACGAGAAGAAAAATGCATTCGGCGCGTTCGGCTTGCTCTGCCGGCCACCATTTTTTTTTCGTGTCCTGCACTACATACAGCAGCAGCCGCCTATTTGTTGACCTGTTGTCATCCCGTAGTAAATGCTAGATAATATATTTTTTTCTTTTTGCGGGAAAATTAACCAGTGTAATGACCGCACCCCTGAAATTGAGTCAATTTTTTTTGCAAAAAAGTGCGATCATTATGCGAGTAAATAGGGTAACACACTGAATTTTTAGCCTGTAAAGGGGTTGTATACAAATGGGGGCAGCCAACTCTAGTGTGACAATAAACAAATATTTGTTCTCACAATATTGAAACCAGTCATAACATATATCCTCACAAATTTGGAAATGAATAACCAAAGAACCTTGCTGATTGTCTTATTAGTGTCCTAAACAAGATCTTTTGATGTTTATAATTTCTAGTTTAATTCACTTTCTCTAGTAAATGGACTCTGACCTAGACTACTCAGTGTAGGAGACTAACCCAGACCTGGAAGCCAATATTTAAATCTGAAATAAAGACATTCATCCCACGACCACGTCACTGCTATGTCATCAGAAGCGTGCATCCATGGACATATAGTCTGTAAAATAAATTTTACATGATCTGTACTGTTACTCTTGCACTAATAAATTAGGAAATGCACTTGCTATTTAAAGCACTGCTGTAAACCTTTGTGTTTGAGAAACGAAATACTCAAAAGTGTAACACAACCAATGTGTGCATATAACCTACGATGCCTTTGACATTCGTCAGTGTGGCAAATAGGCACCGAGAAATGCAAAGGGCATCATAGCTTTCTTGTTTGAAACCTTGTATGCGAGTATATTACTGGTATCTTTGCAGTGAAAGGAAGTCACATTATTATCAGACTTATGAGGGGAACTCATCTTTCTCTAGTTTAATATTTTATTTTTTGTGCTCCTATATTCTTGACTTTTCCAAGAATAATGGGTGTTTGATATAAGTACTCTATATTGCTCTTAAATTTTTCCTGCACAATAGCCCACGTTAGGTTACATTTCTTGAACACTTTGCAGTGCTGTAGATTATCAAAAGAAAGAAAAAAATGCTGTAAGTTTGCATTTTAGCTTTCTGTATAACAAGTATGAACCTATCGATTACATACACAAGTACAAAAGAACTACGAAAAACTGGGCATAAAGACATACATTATAGTAATAGCAGGAATCGATGGTGAGAATTCTAATAGAAAGGAACCATTAAAAACTAGGCACTAAAGACACATATTAATTATAATAACACAAGTATTTGCTAAGAATTTGAAGAGACAAATAGAATGTCTCTTCAAATCACTCCACCCTAACATTCATCCATGGTTCGATGAGTGACCACAGTTGGTGATGCTGTTTGGATAAGTTGCAGCTGAGGTGCAGCTGTGAAATAGGTGGAACATGTAGAGGGGTCACCAAAGGTTGCACGCTGGTTGCACAGCTGGTTGCCTTGATCTCCGGACTCACTCGACACTCATGCGTTGAGCCTGGTTATACGCCATTTGCAAGAGGCCTGGCCCGAGTGTGTGGTACGGCTTTGGTAAATTTTCGAGGCAACCTGAAAAACACAGATCGATATCTATAAGCACCACAATATTCTTCACCATAGGGCAAACCTGAAGTTTACCATCGGCACATAGCAGATAATGAAAACAGACACAAGCCACCAACTACAGGTATAAAAATGTGCAAAAGTGTAAATGAGTGTGAAGAGCTGTTTATAGGATGGAATGTTTCATTTTGTCTTTTGTAGATCAATAATAGTATCTTAACATAAAGTCAAGTGTACTTGGCCCTCCCTAAAAAAATTTAAATTATGGGGTTTTACTTGCTAAAACCACTTTCTTATCATGAGGCACGCCGTAGTGGAGGACTCCGGAAAGTTCGACCACCTGGGGTTCTTTAATGTGCACCTAAATCTAAGTACACGGGTGTTTTCGCATTTCGCCCCTCTCAGGAATCCAGCTATCGCTTAAGCGTATGAGGTATCAACAAACATGGTCAAGGAAAATCAATATATAGAGTTCGAAGTAATTGCAGAACATGACAAGGATGAAAGAATGATACACGGCATTACAACCAGGACAGGAACCCGAGGGCCTGCCTAAAACAGAAGAGTTTATCTGGTATTTCTTCTCCTGCATTAAAATCTTTCTCTCGCCAGACTCATCTCGAATATCAGAGGAATGGCGATCTTCCATGACTCTTAGCGTGCTATTGAGAGTCAAACGACCCATGCGGGAATGTTGACTCTTCTTTCTGACTCTACTCGCGCAAAAGTGGGTCTTCGGAAAAAAAAAGAGAGTCAAGTTGCTGTGACTCACTTTTTACTCTCTTTTTTCTTAGAGTGTACCACGCGCCGAGCTGTCGTGCCGGACGACACGGTTTCGGCTTTAACTGACAGTTCTGGTGCTGCTTCCGCCCACTCTTCGTTCCTCGACCAAATCAAGCAATTTGTTCGCGAAGAAGTCGCGCGCCAACTGTCACTGCTGCCTCCTACCCAGTCGTCTGAGTCCTCTTTGTCCCCGGACCTGCGACACGTTATCCATGAACAAATCAGCGACGCACTACGTCTCGCTAACCACCCACCTTCAGCGACAGTCCCGCTCACTTACGCTGCCGTCGTTGCCAGGCCCAGACCTCAGCCTGAAGTTGCGCATTACACGCCCACAAGCGGCTTCTACGCCTCGCCTTCTGCAGCTGCGAACTACGTGCCCAGAAGCGGCTTCTGCGCGCCTCCGCAGCCCCTACGCCCAGCTCCAAGCTGTGCTCCGCTACCTAGACCCCCTGTTAATAATCCGTGGCGTACCCAAGACAATCGGCCGATCTGCTTCGCGTGTGCCTTTGCTGGAGACGTGGCACGGTTCTGCCGCCGGCGAGGTTGGTATCCTCCCGATACTGCGAGACTTCAAGGGAATGGTCCTGACTCCCAGTCCCGCTATTCACCACCAGCTCCGCACTTCGCTCCTTGATCTCCTGTTCCCCAAAGCTTCAACACTCGTCGATCTCCATCTCCCCGTCGACGTTCCCTGTTCCCCATCGTCCGCCGCCCTCCGGCTGTGGAGGAAAACTAAAAGGCGCAGTTCCGGAGGCAAGAACTGTGACCTCTTCGAACTGCTCAAGCCCTCGTTTATTCCCAACGAACCTCATTGAAGTTTTTGCCGAAGGTATCGCCGTTCACGTGCTTGTCGACACGGGTGCCGCAGTGTCCGTGATTGCCGACCAGCTTCGCCGTAGGCTCCGAAAACTCGCCATGCCGTTTTCTGCCATTTCGCTGCGCACAGCAAGCGCTGATCCTATTGAGCCCTTAGGAACATGTACCGTCCGTGTCGCCATACAAGACAGTTTATACCACATTGAATTTCTTGTTCTTCCCCGCTGCTCTCACGCCATCATTCTAGGATGGGACTTCCTCTCATCTCATCACGCTATTATTGATTGTGCCCGTGCAGAACTTGCGCTGACTCCATTCTGCGGCAGTCTTTCTGAAGATTTGCCTCCGCCTCCTCGAGTGTTCGTTGCCACCGCCACTGATATGCCTCCTTTCTCTTCCGCCCTTGTACCCGTTTCCTGTGTTGCTTTCTACGATTCCACCGTTCTTTTCACGCCATCTCAACTGGCTGCACGCTGTCATCTCTTTTTGCTTCCCTTTGGCCTCCTCCCCTTTCGCCAGGGCTCCAGTGCACTTTACGTTTCGAATCCATTTTCGTGTCCATCAAGCTTACATCATGGCGAGTGCCTCGGTTTTGCTGATGAATTCGACACGAGCTCTGTCTACGATGTGCCTGATGACTCGACTCCTCTTCACGTTGACGCCATGGCTCTTCCTGTCTCTGCGCCTCCGCCTGCATGTGACCGAGAGTTTGCTCCGTCTATTGACCCCAACCTCACTCCGAGTCAGCGCACGCAGATCGTCGACCTTCTTAATCGATTTCGATCTTCTTTCGACCTCCAGAAACAATGTTTAGGCCGTACCTCCACAGTCGTTCATCACATCGACACCGGCAGCCACGCGCCGCTACGCCAACGTCCCTACCGTGTGTCCGCGACGGAGCGCCGTGTCATCGATGAGCACGTAGGAGACATGCTCCGACGCGGCGTGATACAGCCATCACACAGTCCTCGGGCTTCTCCGGTAGTGCTGGTCAAAAAGAAAGATGGGACAATTCGTTTTTGTGTGGACTATCGACGACTCAACAAGATACCCGGAAAGATGTATATCCTCTTCCCCGTATCGACGACGCACTGGACTGCCTCCAAGGCGCTGAATTGTTTTCGTCCTTAGACTTGCGATCCGGTTATTGGCAGGTCCCGGTAGCTGATGCAGACCGTCCGAAAACGGCATTTGTTACGCCTGACGGCTTATTTAAATTTACCGTGATGCCCTTTGGCCTCTGTAATGCACCTGCAACTTTTGAAAGAATGATGGATAACATCCTCCGGGGCCTCAAATGGCAGACATGCCTTTGTTATCTCGATGACATTGTCATCTTTTCCCCGGGCTTTTCTTCTCACCTGTCCCGACTCAAACGCGTGCTCACTTGCCTTGCCGATGCTGGACTACAGCTCAACTTGAAGAAGTGTCGATTCGCCGCCCGGCGGCTAGTCATCCTTGGCCACGTTGCTTCGAAAGATGGTGTGCTCCCAGATCCAACCAAACTCCAAGCCGTTGCCGAATTTCCAAGACCAAAGACCACAAAAGAACTCCGCAGCTTCATCGGATTATGCTCCTATTTTCGTCGTTTCATCCGCAACTTCGCCACCATAATAGCGCCTTTAACGCAGCTTCTCGCGGGTAACCACGACCTCGTGGCTGGGCCGCCAGCTTGCGATGCCGCATTCACGACGCTGCGACGTCTTCTAACCTCACCCCCCATACTCCGACATTTTGACCCAAGTGCACCGACAGAAATACACACGGATGCCAGTGGCGTCGGTATTGGCGCTGTTCTTGCACAGCGAAAGACTGGATTCGATGAATACGTTACCTTCGCTAGCCGCGCACTCACGAAAGCGGAAGCAAACTATTTCGTTACAGAAAAAGAATGCCTGGCTATCATTTGGGCCATAAATAAGTTCCGTCCTTAGCTCTACGGTCGCCCGTTCGACGTCATCACGGACCACTATGCACTCTGCTGGCTGTCGTCCTTGAAAGATCCTTCAGGTCGCCTCGCTCGATGGGCGCTTCAGCTCCAAGAGTATGCTATTCGAGTGCTGTACCGCTCAGGCCGTAAACATTCAGACGCGGATGCCTTGTCTCGCTCTCCAGTGTCAGGCCAGCCCAATTATCAGAAAGTACGAATATGCGAGTCCTCCCTCACCGCTACGGATATGCTTTCGGAGCAGCAGAAGGAACCATGGATTGTTGCTATGCTGGCTTTTCTGTCAGACCCATCAGCGCCTTCTACTGGATGTGCGTTGCGTCGCCAAGCACACCACTTCGCTGTTCATGACGGGCTCCTATACCGCCGTAACTACCTCTCGGACGGGCGCAAATGATTACTCGTGGTTCCTCGGCATCTACGTTCAGACGTATGTGCAGTGTTTCACGATGACCCGCAATGAGCACATGCAGGAGTACTAAAAACGTACGCGCGCCTACGAATTCGTTGTTACTGGCGCGGGATGTACCGATTCGTCCGCCAATATGTCCGCTCCTGCCTCGCATGCCAACGCCGTAAGAACACCCCTCATGCCTTAGCTGCTCCACTGCAACCCTTGCCGGGCCTTTGACCGGGTCGGAGTTGATCTTTATGGGCCCCTTCCTGGTACTTCAGATGGCAACCGCTCGGTGATAGTGGCGATAGACCATCTCACGCGTTACGCGGAAACTTCGCCTCTGCCCAATGCATCTGCGCGGGATGTTGCCGGGTTCCTTCTGCGTAACACCATACTTCGCCATGGAGCCCCCAGAGAGTTGCTGAGCGACAGAGGCCGCGTCTTTCTGTCTGATGTTATAGAAGCCCTGCTCAAGGAATGCAACGTAATTCACCGTACTACTACTGCATACCACCCATAAACTAATGGCATGAATGAGCGCTTTAACCGCACTCTTGGCGGTATGTTAGCCATGTACGTCGCATCTGAGCAAACTAATTGGGACTAAATTCTACCCTTCGTGACGTACGCTTATAATACCACCACACAGATCACTACAGGATTTTCCCCGTTCTTTCTTCTTTACGGACGCGAGCCTTCCTGTACAATGGACACCATCCTTCCGTATCGCCCTGACACGATGGAGGCTACTACCCTGTCCGAAGCTGCTGCACACGCGGAAGAGTGCCGAAAGCTCGCCCGCACATTTACTTCGGCCAATCAGCAGTGACAGAAGCACCTTCGGGAGATTCCCTCCTCTCTGGCACCCTATGCCCCTGACTCACTAGTCTGGCTTTGGGTTCCCGCTACCAGCCCTGGACTTTCACCAAAGCTTGTTTCCAAGTAACAGGGTCCCTGCCGTGTCGTCAGTCAAACGTCTCCTGTGAACTACTTGGTAGAACCCCTTGAGCCACCTTCCGATAAGCGCCGCCGAGGGCGCGAAATCGTGCACGTTCAGCGGCTCAAGCCCTACTTTGATCCACCTGTGCTATCTTGCCCGTAGGTCGCCGAGACGGCTCCTCTTTTCCGGGGAGGCAATTGTACTGGAGAAGAACGCGCAGCAGGCATTGTTTCGAGAAAGACGACGACAACGTGTGGTTGGAAGCCTTGTGTCTGTGTTGCCGAAGCTCTGTGTCCTCTCGCTACGTGCTCTCCTATCTGTGCGTCCAATCAATCGAACTATAACGCATCTTAACATTATAAACAACATCTACAGATCAAATACATCATTAGACATGTCATTTACAATAAACACGAAAAAGAACATTATAAAAGAAAGTCGGAAAAAAGCATGGATGAAATACATGAAATGACATGTGAGAGAAAAGTCAAAAGTACACCGCCAGATCGTAGTTAGTTATCGCAGGAAATGATGTTTAAGGTGATTTTTAAAGATTTCAAGAGAATTACAGGATTTTATAGTTGATGGTAATTTATTCCAAAGAGAAATCGCAGCGAAGGAAGATTTTTTTGCCGTAAGTGGTATGAACCATGGTTAACAAGAAATTGTTGTTAGTCACAAATCTGGTTATAGTTTTATTCTGCATAAGGTCAACTGCAATTAACGCCAACGTAAGATTATTATGAAGCAACTTGTGGAGTAAGACGAGTATGTTAAAATGGAACAAATTATTAATAGGCAAGATATTATACGTGCGAAGTAACAATGAGACATTGGATTGCTTGAAGCTGGAAGTGATAATACGTATTGACTGATTTTGGATGTATTGAATTGATAAGTGAAAAGCGTATATGTTGCCCCATGAAACAATGCCGTAAATAATGCGACTATGAATGAACGCATAATACAGCACTAGCAGAGCCTCACGAAAAAAATAAAATAAAGGACGAGCTTTCATTTAAGCACATACACCAAACGCAGTCTTGTACTTGAGATGTTGGAAGTGAAAGCGAAATTTAAGGTTTGGGTCAAGATGTATGCCAAGAAAAGTGACATCGGTGCTAACGGGAATTGAATGAATTCCAAGCTTTACTTCAGGAATAGAAATTAAGACCCTTTGAGCACGTGTCCATATATTCAGTTTTTAGAGGATTAAAAACTAAGTAATTGTTGCTACACCATTTTATAATGTTACTTAATGCAATGTTTAACTTTAACTTTAATCATATAGTTCAACACTATGCTTCTTTTCCATTAAATTTATCCAATTTTACTTTCCGCGTTTTTAACCTGCCGTTTAATGCTCTGTGTTTCTCCATCCTCGTGTCTGGTATACTTACTGGTTAGCTTTCTAGTTCTTTTCCGCCATTGTGAGCCAACGCTCTTTCTGTATAGGTATTTAAGTACCTTAGCTGCCCACCTGTTATCTTCCAATTTGCTCAGGTGTTTTTCATGTAGGATTTTACACTCAGCTTCCTGTGTTTTAAACGATTTAAGACGGCAAGCTGGGCGAGTTGGTGGTTGAACATATTCCTGTGGGTGGGCAGCGCAACCCGGACGAAGGACGAAAGGAAGAACACAACACGAACGCAGCAAACCTTGCCTTAATCCTGCGCTCGTGTTGTGTTCTTCCTTTCGTCCTTCGTCCGGGTTGCGCTGCCCACCCACAGGAATATTTTAAACGATGCCCAGCCCATATCTCCCTGTACTGCTTCGTTTCTGGTTTTCCCTTGGGCACCTAGTGCTAATCGTCCAGCAGCTCTCCGATTTACTTCTAGTCTCGACTGAACTTCTGCCCTTTAGCACAGGACCGCATTTGCTAAAGTAAGCCCCGGCACCATTACTCGCTTCCAAATACCTCTCAGTACCGCATACTTGTTGTACCCCCACAATGCCCTATGTTTCATTATACTGGCATCTCTTCGCCCTTTTGTTATGAGAGACTGTTCGTGCTTTTCCGCGTACACCTGCCCTTTGTTTATCCATACCCCAAGATATTCGTATTCGGCCATTATGTGTATTTCATGGCCTTGTATTGTAAGCTCCTGATCAGTTGTATCGTTGAAAAACATCCCACAAGACTTAGCTGCACTATAACTGAAACCTAAACCGTCTCCTTCGTCTCCACAGTAATTAACCAGAGTCTGCAAATCTTCGTGGCTATCTGCTAACAGTACAATATTGTTCGCATACATTAACCCCGGAAGTCGTTCCTCAACAATATTTCCGCCTAATCTGTATGACAGATTATACCCTAGGTTGCTCCCTTGTAGCCTTCTTTCCATACTTATCATATAAAGCATGAACTGCAGTGGTGACGGAGGACAACCTTGCCTTAATCCTTTGTGTACCTCGACAGTTGTCGTACTCTTATTCCTTTCCATGTTATTTCAACATTATTTTCTCAATATATTTCCTGTAGAAAATCAATTAACTCATGACCGATACCTTCATCCTTTAATATGTTCCACAGAAGTTCCCTGTTCATGTTGTCGTATGCACCGCCTATGTCTTGGAAGGCTAAATACAGTGGTCTATTTTCTACCTTAGCTATTTCTATGCAGTGGGTAAGCACAAACAGGCTATCATCTAAGCGCCTACCACTTCTGAACCCGTTCTGAAGTTCTCCGAGTATTCCATTACTTTCTACTCATGACTGCATGTTTAATTTCACCGCCTGCATTGCCAGCCTATATATAACTGATGTTACCGTAATTGGTTGGAAGGATTTTATGTTCTTCTTATCACCTTTCCCTTTATAAATCAAATTCATTTTACTCTGTTTCCAGCTGTGCGAAATTTGCTTATTTGTTATGACTGCCTCCAATGCTTTTATCAGCGTTTCCTTGCTTCTTGGGCCAAGTTCATTAATTAACTTTATAGGAATTTCGTCTATACCCGCGGACGTGCATTTTGGAACATTTGCTTCCGCCTTTTTACACTTAAGATTGGTCAGTTCTAAGCTGTTTTCTATTTTGTTATCCTGGGTTGCTCCCTAATTCGGGGCGATTACCCTATCATCTTTCCTAAATGACTATGTCTGAACCAATGTAGTTCACAGCGACATCTCCCTCTAAACAATTTCCTTCGGCATCGTGAATCTGTTCCTGTTTTCTGTGATGAGCTTTACCCAGCCAGGGGTGCTATGCAGGATGCGCCGAGTTTCTCGTTCACCCGAGTTGGCTCGACGGCAGTCAGTGAACGGAGATAGCGCGGAACGCGCCGAAGGTGCAGGCAAAAAAATATGTAGACAAAAAGCTGCATATGACAACATGAGCGCACCCTGCGCGGCACGCTGCTTCCACGTTTCAAGCGCAGAAGGCTGCACAACGAAACGCGCCAGCGCCGCGTATTGTTATCAACGGATTATCGCAACTTAGCGATACCGTGACTGCCCCGCTGTCCGTCTGCACACTTGCCGTGAGCCGCTTGCCACGCCTTTCCCGGGCGCGTCAAGGGCGTGCCTCATCTTTCGGCCACTGTCTTTCTATCCTACATCGAATGCGAACAGGGTACATGCGGCGCATTCTTGCACCTACACTTTCACTCAAACGAATACGTTAAAACACAACAAATAAAATAACGAACATTTTTATTTCTTTAGGTATCTGTTTTTCGTTTTCAACGCTAGAAATTTGTGATGACAAACGGAGATCTAGCAAATTATTAAATTTTGCACTTCTTGCCGCGAGTGGCGACAGGGAAGCGAAAGCTTAGAAGCGGCACATTGAAGCGGGTCGCACGCACGAGGGCGTTCATACTGTGATAAGTTGCCTAGGGGCGCTGCAGTGCTATTCTCAATAAAGTTGGTCATGATCCACGGAGAGTCATAGCCACTCTTTTCCTATTAGGGAAATAGAAACGCAGCGCCGCGGTACGGCTGTTCATCGCAGGCGCTTCACTAGGCTATTAAGGTCCCCGCTTTACCAACTAAAAACGACACAACAGCTGTAGCTGCAAAATGGCGGTATGTTATTTTAGAGTGCGTAGTGACGCAGTTCAGTGAAAATGTACTAGTTTATCTTTGTGCGCGAAGCCTCTGTGATACATTGCGAAAAGGGTAACTCTGAACTTAGTGTCACACATTACTTCCCCCCTCTTCTTTGGCTTCTGGATTGGATTGGCGCGGCTCGCTACGTGCTTGCGCGCGCTTTTCCGAGCGCAGATTGGTGTGCGCCTGGTTTCTGCACTAGGCTGTTATGCGATCGCTTTTTCGAGCGCAGATTGATGTGAGCCTGGTTTCTGCAATAGGCTTTTGCACGATCGCCTGCTTTTTGCAGGGCTTTCAAAAGGCGAAGTGAGCGTCGCTTACTGCTAGAGTTACTGTATATGCTATAGCACATACAGTAACTCTACTTACTGCGGAAGTGCAGCGCCGCGGGCGCACCGTGTATGGAAGCGCACAGCAATGCCGGGAAACATTCATACAAAAGCAAAGGGTCGGAAAAGTGCGCTTTATTTTCCATTACTATGTCACACTGGGTAGCGCCGTGCGATCGCTTCTAATAAACGCAGAAACGAGTCCTTGCAGCGCATGTGCCCATTAATCGATGCCCACCATAGCCATATCAGGTGCGACTCGAGAAGCTGTGGAGTCACTCTGTAGCCGGCGGAGTCGAGGTAGCGCTTCACCTTCTGCCAGTAGCTTTCGATTTTCTGGGTGTGTGGTATAGGGCCCATTCATCACTGTGGATGGTGGTTCCCGGTTCAACGTTGGCTGCAATAATGGGGCCTAGCGTCGCCGCGTCTCGTCGGTCGACCTTGAATAGTCGGAGCTCCCCGGTGGTCACGCAGATCATGCCGAATACCCATGGTCCACGATCTGCAATGCCGCCGTAATTTTGGCGGCTCGGCGGAACGTTGTCGCCCGTCATCAGGCGGCCTCGATTGTATTTTCGCTTGCCGCGAAGGATGCATTCATCAATTTGCACAATCCTCCCGGGGCCACCGAGTGCGGGTCGCGCCAGCAGTTCGTCCCGCACGACCTCACGAGCGTAGTTCCTCCAGTCGGCGATGACATGGTCCGACAGATTAAGCAAGTCGCCGGTCATCTTCTTCATGAGCCACGCGCCTATGTTTTTGCTCACGCAGTACGTGAGCCAAATCACTTGCCGCCTGCAGTAAGCGACGCTCACTTCGCCTTTTGAAAGCCCAGTGCAAAAAGCAGGCGATCGTGCAAAAGCCTAGTACAGAAACCAGGCTCACATCCACGGAGGAAGGAAACTAAGGACAGGCCCTGAGGTCACTGGGCTTCTTCGATTTTCGGAGTTCTGGCAGCCCGCTGGGAGCCAGACGGCAGCCAGCTAGTTCCGGTTCTGACAGGAAGTCACGTGGGCTGGGATCCCCAAGACAACCCGAACCTGCCCGAAGTTTGCAAAATCGAACGCCGGTACAGCTGGCCAAATGTAAACATGCTACCAGCATGGCAGCGCCCGTCGAGGCCGACGCGCGCTCGGCGTAGTCGGCCCATTTGTGCGTTGCCAGCTTGAAAATATATAGTTGTATTCAGGAACACGATCACTTTCGCGCGATTTCGCGCGACTCGGCCAACCTCGCCTTGCGCAGCGCAACCGATGGCCTCCTACGAGGCGCATGACAAGACGCGAAATCGTGATTGTATACTCGAAAGCGATAGCTGGAGGATCCCTGCTCGCAGCGATCACGTCGACCACCGGCGACAATGATGAGCTGGCGTTGTGTCATCACAAGACATGAAAAAGCAGGTTAACGGGTACGTCTCATACGCATAAAATTTCGCGCCGACCTGTTTGGGCTTCGATTTCAGAAAGTTTGTTGTGGCTGATGGTGCTTCTCATTTAAGGAGCTGGGGACGCGGCTGGCGCGTGAAAATGCACGTCGCCTGTGACCAGCGAAACGTTTCACACGAAAAACAACATTGGTCGCAATCATGAGAGCAATAAGCCAATGTACGTGCGTCTAAATGTACCGAGTGCAATCTGTGTATTCTTAGATCAACGGCCTGCAGTTCGAACACATGTCGGTTTCGAGCTGCCACCCAAGCATACGACGGAGAGACGGAGCGCACACGGGCTAGCTGCAAAGCCTTAGCTAACTGCAGAAAAAGGAGATACATCCGCATGCATACGCGAGATATGTGAAAAGGAACGCCATCAGTGAAAGACGAACCCAAAATGTACCGCAATGTGTGAATGAGCGCCTACAGCTTGCGTGGAACACGATGCAGATAACATGCACGCATGAGAGCGCGGCGTGCTGATCACCGCCGCGAAGAAGCAATCAGGGGACACACACAAGCTTCAAACGGTTCACCACGGCTCGTATCACACCGCTTCGCGATGCGGAACGGAGCGTTAGCACCTAAAACGATAACGCTAGAAGTAAGGAAATCCGAAGATGACCGTAGACAGTTGGCTGAGCGAGGTAAGTTTAAGTCCTCAAGCGCCCGTGTAGCAATCCGTGAAGTCCCCGTAAAGATGGCGGCGAGTGCCCATCGCCTCTTTTAATCGTCTGCTAGCCAGAGAACTTCCAGAGAGCAGCCAGACCAAAATCGTCCTGGCAGGTTCTGGCAGCCCGCGGGTAGCCAGAACCGTCCAGCGCGAGCAAAACGAACGCCCGGCGGAAGTGCGTAGTGCGGTGGGCGGAGCAACCCGAGAAAAACGAAGACGCTCTGGCTGGCTCTGGCAGCCCGCGGGTAGCCAGAAGTGGAAAATCGAAGAAGCCCACTCTTTGTGAAGCAAAAGTGAAGCCGGAAGTTGGCGTTGCTCATGGCGATGCTCCGCCTTTTGTGCCACCCTCCTCTCTTGTTTACATCTTTCGCGAAACCACGCCGCGCTGCGCGTGGTTTCGCGCGCGGAGCGCTCGCGCTCGCGCAACATCCGGCAGAGCACGGTGCAGGTAACACAGCGCAACAAGACACGGTGACTAACGCAAACCCGCTCACGCAGCGCCTTTACCACGGCACGAAACCTACCAGAGCAACACGTGTGAGCGCTCAAACAACGCCGCCATTGTGGCCCAAAAAACGTGACCATACAGCAAAAAAAAAGCAGCAAAAAAATGAGAACCTACCACGTCATTTCCGCCACACTTTTCTTCTAGCGCGCGGAGGGGGTAGGGCCTCTCCTTAGTTTCCTTCCTCCATGCTCACATCAATTTGCGCTCGAAAAAGCGATCGCAAGCACGTAGCGAACCGCGCCAATCCAATCCAGAAGCCAAAAAAGAGGGGCTAGTGATGTGTGACACTAAGTTCAGATTTACTGCGAAAAGTGCGTGCTTCCCCAGCGACACAATTCATCGCTTGTCATCGCTTGCCCAGTGAAGGCGCCTCTGAGCGCATGTACGCAGTATATGAGTGTGTTGTGCCGTCGAAGGTGCTTGCGGATTACTTCTGCTGGAGCCAGCAGCGATCGCAGATGGATCAGAAGTATGGTGTTACTCGGTGTTGTTCCTGTTTTTTTTTCTATTAAAGTGCCTTTGCCATGTCATTGCATTGTGTAAACCATTAAAAGCCTTCATTTCTTTATTTGCCATGTGAGCATGGCTTAATTCTTTTTTTAAGTTATGTACCAGATGCAGCCTTTATGTAATATCTTTATATATTGCTATGTGGTGTAATGTGACCACCGTGGGCAATGTTTCTTTTTGTGTGTCTTCTTTTTTATGACTTTGTATGCTACTGCCAAATAAGGGGGGCCGTTGCTCTGTCAAGCTGTTGAAAGACAGCTTTTACTTCGGTCCCCCTGCATCATCATGTATGACGTGATGGTCGAAAATAAACTTACTTACTTATATCGTAACGACACCGCAGCACTCGCATTTTGGCAGGTGAGGGCTCTTGTGTGTAGTTATGAAATCAGGGGTGCGATCTTGTACGCGTTCCAAAATAGAACGGAGGCGGTCCGTTCCACCGAGCCGCACATGGTCGGTCAGTTTGAACGGGGAAGAACGCCATGACGTCAATTGTGAAGTGATATCTGCTGTCAATCATTCCGTGTTGTCTGCTATCGGACAAACGCAACGGAACGGACCGCCAATTTCGCGACGGAAAGAACGGACCGCCTCCGTTCGAGTTTGGAACGCGTATAAGATCGCACCCCAGATTTCGAACGGAGAGAGGTGTTGGAACTGTTGAGTGCGCAGTGCTTGTGATGAAGAAATGCCATTGCACTGGGTCTAGAAGAGCGAGCGATTCTCGGACGCTGATCGTGTTTACGACGCTGTGGCTCCGTTTCATCACCGATGACAGAGCAGCCATCTCAAACGACTGCTGCAATACGCATTCCTCAGCATCGTCGTCCCCCTCGACGCATCGACGCCTTGCAAGCAGCTACAGCGACGTGCCGATAATTATTTACTGTGCGCTACGCGCCACAATGCAGTTAATGAAACTGTGTTGTGCGGCCATCTCAGCCCGAGAAGGTGTATGCATAAGCCAGCGACAGTCAACGCTTTGTTTTTGATAGTGGTGCTCAGTACATCACCGATGACAGTGCGTTGTGCGTGTTTTATGTCGGCGGTCAAGATTGTTGATGCCTCTCAGCTCGACACCGCGTCGCTGTTGCCAGAAGATAAGTTGGGCGTGGCCCAACTGTAGTGGGTGCGCGCGCAATAGTTACATGCCTCGCGCGGGGCGTGACCTCTGGTTCTGATTGACAGGCGAACTCGTGCTAAACTCGTACATCGCGATACCCCCTCCGAGTTCAACTCGGGAACATGGCGGCGGCAGCAGCAGCCTGTTTCATTGCATCCAGCGGCAGCAAGCGTCAGTATGACCGACGGGGAGTTTCAGCGTCATTTTCGCCTGTCGAAGACATCAGTGCGCTGGCTGTGTGACGAGCTAGGCGAAGACTCGTCTGCGGTGACAGCGTGGCGGGCTTCATTCGCTCACCGTCGCAGAGCAAGTCATCTGTGCCCTCCGTTTCTACGGGACTGTGAGTTTTCAGGGAAGCGTCGGCGCCGAGCGTTACATTGGACGCCATCAAACTACTGTTAGCAACTGTGTCAGAGATGTGTCTGACGCGCTTATCGATGCGGCAGTGTGTAAGCGGTGGCTAGCTTTCCAGAATACTGCGGCGGAGCGCGCATATATAAAAGAATGCTTCCTACTTTGTGGGAACATTAAACGTAGTCGGGTGTGTCGACGGAACGTACGTAGGAATTAAGGCGCCTTCAATGTCAGCGTTACTGTGATTAACAGACTTTTTCGTTGGTTGACCACTTTTTGCCGATTGTTCTACTTGTCTGTCAGGGTGCCTTCCAAATGGCTCACTTTCTTGGGAAAGAGGTTAATAAGTATAAATAGATAAATGGATATCACAAATTGTGTGCAGTAACCTATGAATCCTAATCTCATAAAGAACTTGGGGTTCTTCATTGGTGAAGTTACTAAGTATGCACAATGCTGAATTTTGGTCATGCGTAATCTATCGGACGCACTATGAAACAGCGAGGCATTGCACAATTTGTTGCAGCGCGAGATGTGGATGTTGCGCCAAGCCGGTTGTGCCTATGCACTTGTGGCGAAATGAAAATGCATTGAGAATCTTAGTGTGTTGGCTTGCATGAAGAAAATACTTCATATTGTTTGCTCTGTTCACTGTCGATGCATATGCCAGAGGTTCAGTGCATCTTCTTTTTTTGGGGGGCAGCGTTAATCTGGATGGATAAATTGTATATTTTCGTCTCATAATGGGGCTCTAATGCTTAAGCAGTAGAACAATGCACATCCGATACTCTGCAGAACTCTCTGTACGTGAAGACGTCATGAACCACCAAGGCAAAATTACATATCGGGAGAAATGTGGTGCAGATGCCAATGAAAAGTGGGTCTTTAACCCACCATGATAAAAATAAAAATTGCAGAGCAAATAGACCATTTGTACAGCTTTAGAGCAATGATTAACAAAACGTGATATGCCCAAACGAGTAAACGCTTGCCGCAATGCCAAAGTGGGCTGAGCGACAGGCAGCATTGAACATGTCTCGTAACCGTTATTTTTATTGTAAGCCCTCGCTGTCACACCTTTCCCTCCAGCACTCCCTTCACTGAAACGTGGCACTGTCTTTCCATTGGTGTCATGATGATAATGGTAACGGCAGCAGCAAGGCTGGTTAATGCTTGCCTCTTTGATTCCTGTGAGTTTAGTGGTAAAGAATATGGCACGTGCATACATACAGCTGTGCTGCAAAATTTAACATTTGTGATTTTTTGGAGAGCTAATTTGTGTTGGGAAATTTCAAAGATGTGCTCCATTGTGGCCTAACAACTAGAGCATTGGTGAGGTTGAAGACGGTGTATTGGTATAGAAGCTTGAAGTTTAATTGCACAACAATTCGATGGGACACAAAGAGAAATACACACAGCAGAATGCTTTGCTGTGTGTGTTACACTTCTTTGTGTGCCGTTGAATTGTTGTGCGATCCAACTTCAAATAGAGCATTGGGCTTCTTTGGTGCAGGACCGAGGAAGTGTGAGCTATTCGACAACATGCCAGTGCCTTGCCACACAATTATGGAAGTCGGAAGGTTTGCAAAGAAAGCTTTGCTTTCAAATCCACCTGCTCGTATAATACAAGCGCTGATTGGAAGAACCATCACACAAAAATAATGGTGAAATCAATGGCCTGTGAAAAGTGTAATTTGTACATAGACATTGTGGACATAATAGGTGCCATACCGGCCTCAAAATTGTACTGGACAGAGCAGTTTGTTTCCTATGTGAAGCACAACCTCCCATTACATGCTGTGCAAATAACCAAGCTCAGTTTGTTTTGACGTGCTACACAACATTAAGTGTAATCTGTTTTTGATTCTAAAGAAGTGCCAAACACCACCTCTTTTTAAAGGACGTCATGGGAATATTTGGCGAGACCTTTTTCAGCCCCTCATAATGGAAGTGTGGCCAGCCAGCTTTGCTTGGATGCCTTTATAGATTTCTGCTCCTGATCATTGTGTGCTATCAAGTTGCAGAAGTCTATGCAACTGGTGCAAGGCATTACGTGTTTCTATAGTCGGATACAACTTTAGGAGGCTGCGGAATCTGCACTTGAAGGCAGGTGAACACAAGCCTGCGCCAATGGACACGCACTCTAGACTGACATCGTGCCACCGGACAGATAGTCCCTCTCAAACCTGCTCGTTGGAGAGGGACTATCTCTTTAGACGTGGAGGCAATCGGCTGCTGCACTTTGGTCATCTGGGTGGGGCCTCTCCTGTCTTCTGAAAGTTTAGCAGACTGTAAAGGATGCTGCTTTTCATAAAACACAAAAGGACAAAGTGTACAATTATTTGGCCTATGAAATGGATACATCAGAAGTGTGCTGTGCAAGCGCTTAAGATGTGTGAAATATAGTACATGCGATTATAAGAAAATGTTAAAGAATATGTGGTATCGAACATGCATGTAATGGTACATTTGAATCGGGGAGTGTTGCAGTCATATGCACAGTCTATAGGTGATAGCATTATTAAGCTCCTGCTGTTTCCTGTCTTCATAGTGAATTACACACACCGTTCATCTTGTGGCTGATCAACACACACTGTATTCTTGCACATAGAAAGAACAAACACCAAAATGACGTGTATGCTGCATTAGTGTATTTTTTATTTACATGGTCCAAGAGTGGCACAGGTTGTCTTACATTTTTGCCTATTTTGAAGGGACACCAAGTGCATGTTACAAGTCTCCTAATATGCACAGCACAATGTTTACTGCAATAATTTTATTAATGTTCTTGAATAATAAACAAAATATTAAACTGAAAGCTCCTTTATAAGGTGTTTTCTGTGGGCTCGACAGGAGAGCAGTGAGGGCACCGATACTACTGTTGCAGAGCAGCCCTCTGGACCTCTGCCACACTCTCAAGGGCACGTGCTTGGCGCTTGCCTACTGCCACCAGGCGGTTGAGTGCCCCCAGCAGCAGAATGTTTTGCTGGAAAAAAGTGTATTGGAATGAATCAGCCGCATACAAACCATTATTTACAAAGAAAAATGCTCGTTGCACTATTAGTACTAAGTGCCCTTAACTGTGGAAGCATCGAGTGTAGTATGCATAATAAAACAATGCGTTAGGACAACGTTGCTTTATTTTTCATATCTGGGGTTTTCTTTTTCAGAGCCAACTGTCATGTTGATTAGTGTACCAGCAGCTGAGGTGGCCCCGCACCTTCACGAGTCTCTAATTTGTCGCGCTTGCGGGACGCACGACCCGACGGACGACCACGAGTGCTCGCTCAAGTGCGCCGTCTGCGGCGAAGCCCACGCCACGGGGTCTCGCGAGTGCAAGCAAAAGCTAAAAAACAAGAGCACTACCACCAAGAAGCATCCTCCACCCGGACCACCCGGAAGGAGGAAGGAAGACGACGACAATAATGGAGGAAGGCCAAGGCGAAGCCGCCTATGGTGGTTCAGCTCGGAATCTTCGGCGAGCCGCTCAAGGTCCCGGGCCCAGTACAGGTCAATGTCCCGGTCCCGATCCCGATCCCGGTCCCAGTCCAGGTCCCGATTCCGCTCGGAGTGGCCAAAGCTAGGAGAGAAGCAAGGGCAGCGGCAGCCTTCTCCCTCGAGATGCACGACTAAACAGAAGAACCAATCGGGCAAGAAAAACCAAGCCAACAACGACAAGGTGAGCCGGAATCAGTGTAGTACCTCCTCCGCTCAAAATACCAGTGAAAGTAGTAAATGCTCCCCAGAATGTACGCGCATCAGGGAAGAAAATAAAAAACTCAAGGCTCAGGTTAACGACCTAAACCAACGCATGCAACGCTTAGAAGCGTTGCAAAGCAAAACCAGCAACAACACACAGGCAGGGTCGCAAAGCGGAACGATAGGCCACGAGCCCGCCATCTCCATTCCTCCCCCCTCAAGAACTACCACGCCCTCATCGCTCCCCGGTGTGGCCTCGGCAGCGGCAGTCCAGTCAAGTGTAGTCACCCTCGAAGATATTTATGCTACGATACAACAGATGCTTTACCAGATGGGCGAATTAAACAATAAAGTCAAGGAGAACACACTAAGCCATGAAGACCTTGAAAGAAGAATACGCAAGGTTGAGTTTGGCTCGCGCAAGCGGGTCGACGACGAGATCAGCAACCCACGCATCAAGGCGTAGAGGCGCATAAACAACATGGGTGACGTCAGGGACGCCGACAACTGCGACGACGGTGGCATGAACGTCAGCAATGGCTAACACCACACACAGCGCGCCTGAACACCTCGAGATCTGGCAGTGGAATTGTCGCTCTTTCAACAAGAAGGCAAGTTCACACCAACTCTTCATCCAAAATCACCTATACCCCCCCGACGTCATCTGCCTTCAGGAGGTCGGGAACCAGCCAATCAGGCTACGGGGTTACTACGTAATTAAACACGCGGGATCTCCGAAGGTCGCGGTTTTAGTTCACAAAACGGTGACGGCCGTGGGACAACATTATCAACATCATGACATTAATCACGTGCTAGTGGAAGTCCTCCCGCATAAGAGGGGTAGACGTAGCACTTTCATCCTGAATTTGTACAGTCCGCCGAGGGCTCAGAAAGACGACTTCCGCAACATTATTTATGACAGCGTGAGAGCCGCTGGCTGCAACCAGCTGGTAGTTGTTGGAGACATTGAAGAAGTAAAACCAAGGACACCGACCAACATAGAAGTGCTAAAAAATGAAAAAATCTAAAAGACGTTTCGGCTTCGCTACGGAAGCCTTGTTCACAATGGGATGACGGAAGGTTCAAGGAAGCTTATGTATGCTTTAGAACGTGACGTAAGCAGCGCGTGTATGACGGTGGGAGGGTTCCCTCATTTCGATTAAGCGTGTGACGTGTTTTTTGTATCTCCAGTGACTCCAGATACAGACGCGATTTTTGGTTTCTTTCTTGGCCGATAATTCCTGAGCGATCCCAGTCGATATCATGGCCCGTTGCATCCGCGTGCTCGGCAAGGGCATTCGACACTGTACGCTTCTTTTCGACATCTTTCTGATGCTGTCTCAGTCTCTGTTTGAAGTTGCCGGATTCACCGATGTATGCGTAGTCGCAATCTGCGCAGGGTATCTTATATACCACGCCGGGAAACGATTCTCTCGGAAGCCTGTCCTTTCCGCCGACGAGCGCTTGCCTCAGCTTACAAACGGGCACGTGCGCCACCTCAACGTCATAACTGCGTAGAACGCGAGACAGGGTTTCGCTTATCCCTGGAACGTAAGGTATGGCAGCACGCTTTCTTGGTCGCGGATTGGTCGGACGTGCAGGATTGGACAGACGGCGCTCCACAGCAGTCAAAAAGGATGTGGGGTAGCCGCTTGCCGAAAGATCACCTCGCACGTGGACCAAGTCAGTGGAACGGCTTTCTGCTGTGGTGCAAATGCGGTTCGTACGGTTGAGCAGTGAGGCAGCAACCGACCTTTTGTGAGCGTCAGGATGAACGGATTGAAAGTTCAGGTAGCGGCCAGTGTGTGTCCTTACGGTACACGCTGAACGAGAGCCGTCCATCGCGTCTGGTGACAAGTACATCTAAAAAAGGGAGTCTGCTGTCGACCTCTGTCTCAACCATGAATTGGATGGCCTTTTCTTGACTGTTTAGGTGCGCAGTGAACGAATCCAAAGCGCTGCGCCGAATCAGACAGAAACAGTCGTCCACATAGCGCAGAAAAACTTTTGGCCTAGGGCTGAAGGACGCGAGAGCACGCCTTTCCAAACATTCCATCGTAAGATTGGCAGCGGTAACAGAGACGGATGCACCCATTGCCGTACCGTGGACTTGCCTGTAGAAGACCTTGTCGAAACAGAAGTACGTGTTTCCAAGGCAAAAACAGAGGAGCCTCTTGAGGTCGGGAACGTCAATGGGCGACCTGTCTGGCAAGGTCCTGTCAGATTCCAGAGCAGAGGTGCATGCATCCACAGCCAAGTCAGTCGGAATTGAGGTAAACAGTGATACCAGGTCGAACGAAACCATCACCTCGTCGTAGTCTAGAGACACGTCACGAACTTTTTCAATAAAGTCACAGGAGTTGCTCACGTGCGTTGATCTATTCCCGACGAGTGGAGCCAGAAGCTGGTGCAGGTATGCGGACAATTTGTAGAGAGGGGAGCGAGTGTAGTCGACGATTGGACGTAGGGGGACGTTAGGCTTATGAGCCTTAGGCAGGCCATAAAGTGCAGGTGCAGCACCGTTATGACAGAGAAGCTTGAAATACAAAGACTTGCGTTCGGGAGCTACGAAGCGGAACACGTCAGCCAGGAGAGTCTGGAAGTCCCTCTGAACCTTCAAGGTCGGGTCCCGAGTGAGCCGGACATGAACGCTAGACATGAACGCTAGACACACGACTTGGGGCTACCAACAAGACACGCAAAAGGGAAGGTCGCTCCTCGATGCGGTTGACCAAATGGGCCTCGAATTGATAACCAACCTCCGCCAACCAACCCGAGTAGGCAACAGGGTAAGTCGAGACACGTTTCCGGACCTGTCATTTGTCAAAAACGTAAGGGAATACTCATGGGCGCACCTGGGCGAAACATTGGGCAGCGATCACTATATCCTCAGCATCTCGGTATCCACTCCGAAACTCAAGAGAACAATTGGCGAAATTAGGCTTACGGACTGGGAGGCATTCAGGCAGTACCCCCCGCCCGAAAATGGTATAACGGACATAGCGGAATAGATGCAGCACCTCCGGGACGCCCACATCCAAATCACTAAAACCATCCAGCGCACGGTCGAGACGCCCGAAGTCGACCGCCGGCTCTTACACCTGTGGGAAGCCCGTAAGGGCCTCCTCAAACGGTGGAAGCGACTGCGGTTAAACCAGAAACTACGTCTACGAATCGAGAAAATAACAGACGAAGCCAGAAATTACGCAAACGAGTTGACGCAGCAAAATTGGGTACAGTTTTGCACCTCGCTTAAGGGTACCCTGAGTACGGCGCAGACGTGGGCCATCCTACGTTGCCTGATCGAGCCCGACAAGGCGAAATCGACAACCAGTCGGACGCTTCTAGAAATTGCCCACAAGTTCCCCGGAAACGAACAGGATCTGATTGACACCCTAAAAACCAGATACCTGGGTAGCGACCCCATACAACCCTGCCTCCTAAAATATGAAGGAGAACCAAGACCAGAACTGGACGCTCCCATCATGGAGGAAGAGGTGTATGCCGCGGCACGAGCCTCACAGCGCAACACTGCTCCCGGAGTTGACAAAATCACCAATTCCATGATTAGAAACCTGAGCCCGATGCACATCCAGGACTTGACCGAATACCTAAACGAGAAACTCTGGAGCAAGGGCCACGTACCGAAGGAGTGGAAACACGCGGAAATCGTGACCATTCCCAAACCCGGCAAGAAGCCCGCGATCTTCGCCCTGCGTCCCATCTCGCTGACTTCGTGCCTCGGCAAGCTGTACGAGAGGGTCATCAAAACCCGCCTCCAACATTACATAGAGGACGGTGACCTCTTCCCGCACACCATGCTTAGCTTCAGGCCGGGCCTTTCTGCTCAAGATGCGTTCCTAATCCTTAGGGAAGAAGTTCTCAAGGGCATCCCGAAGGGAGGAGAACACCTGCTCGCACTCGACCTAAAAGGGGCCTTGGATAACATCTCCCACGAGGCCATTCTCAAGGGACTGAACAACATCAGCTGCGGGGAGCGCATCTTTAATTACGTTAAATCGTTCCTGACGGGCCGGACGGCAACCATCGGAATAGGCAAGACTCGATCGGATACGATCGACGTGCCGAACAAAGGGACACCGCAAGGGGCAATAATCTCCCCGATTCTATTCAATGTCGCGATGCTAGCGCTGACCAAAGAGCTGCGGAAGATCCCCGACCTAGGTTACGCCCTGTACGCAGACGACATCACGCTCTGGGCCACCAAGGGCTCCCTAGCGCGAAAAGAGGCGACCCTTCAAGAGGCCGCGACGGCCGTGGAGAGATTTGCGGCAGCGAGCGGGATGCGTTGTGCGCCCGAAAAGTCCGAAGTGATCCGGGTGCACGGAGGAGGAATCTACAAGTCCCCCGGCCCTATCGACCTCTATCTTGAGGGCCAGAAGATACCGGAAGGCAATAAGGCTAGAATTCTGGGTTTTTGGATCCAGAGCAACCTGAAAGCCTCCCACACCATCCAAACCCTAAGGTCTGCCACCAACCAGATCTCGCGGATTATAAAACGAGTTACAAGAAGCCGCAAGGGCATGCGAGAAGAGGACACGCTTCGCCTCGTCCAGGCTCTGGTGATCAGCAGAATAACGTATAGCATGCCGTATCACTATCACTCGCTAAACAAACGCGACCAAGAACAAGTCGATGCCATCATCAGAGGCGCGTACAAAACGGCCCTGGGTCTCCCTGTCACCACCTCAAACGAGAAGTTAGCGGCCCTCGGGATCCACAACACCTTCGCTGAGCTGTCGGACGCGATTATGGCTTCGCAAAAGGCCAGACTACAGAACACGTCGGCGGGCAGAGCCATCCTCCACCGGACCAGAACGGCAACGGAGCTCCGTGCCCTCGATGGGCAACGATCACTCCCGCCTGAGGTCAGAGGCATGATCAAGGCGAACCCGATACCGAAGCACATGAGTCATGAACTCCATGAAGGACGACGCAAAGCTCGCGTCGAGAGACAGCGCCGACAATTCAAGGGTGACCCGTACGTAACGTACGTGGACGTGGCGGCGTACCCTGTAGGGGGCCTCTTCGCGGTAGCCGCCGTGAACGGGAGAGACAGCTCCTTGACCCTCGCGGCCTCCATAAGGGCAGAGACCCCAGCTCCGGCTGAGACCATAGCCGCGGCGCTGGTTATAAAACAAGAAGACAGGATAGGCAAGGAAGTCCATGTCGTTACCGACTCGCAACAGGCCTGCCGTAACTTCACGAACGGACGAACACCGCTGCTGGCGGCTCAGATTCTAGGCCCGAGGCTGCAAGAATACCATCAAATCACGTGGACGCCGGGTCACGCGGGTCTGGAGGGGAACGAAAGGGCGAACGCCCTAGCTCGAGCGCTAATCAACCGAGCGGGGCAAGACCAATCGTCTCATCAATCCCCACCCTTTACCTTCATGCCCCTGCCATCCAAATACTGCGACCGACTCGAGATCCAGCGACTCAACCGCGGGATTTATCCTCCGCCTCACAAAAAGCTCAGCACTGAAGATGCCGTAGCTCTCCGACTTATACAGACCAACACATTTCCAAACCTACACAGATGCAGTAAAATGTTCCCACATACATATCGTGGCATCTGCCCCTGGTGCGGCGACACACGCCCTACACTCTTTCACATCTCGTGGGGGTGCGAGGGCAAACCTCAACACTTAAAGACTCCTAGCATGTCATTTGAGCGGTGGGAGGTACAGCTGACCGGCGATACCCTGGCGGGACAAGAAGCTCTCGTCCAGCAAGTACGTCGAGCAGCCATGGCCAGTGGAGTCCTGGAATGAGGACACCACCCACTCGACCTCAAGAGCAACCACCTCGATGGTCCGAATAAATGTTTTGTCTCTCTCTCTCTCTCTACTGTCAGCGCCACAAACCTATTTTTGTTCGCTGCAAAACAAATGCCTCACCCTACAATCCCGTCTTATACGAGCTGATTGCATCCTATGCCTACAAACATCATATTTGTGTCCCATTACGCAACTTTCTACCATCCTCTATTGACATCCATTCTGTCATGCTTATGTAATCACCTGATATGAATTGGCAACAACAATGAACATGCATGGCCTGCCTGCCGATTCCTTTCTTTTTTCTTAATCTCAACTAGCATATCAGTTGCCACGGTTTACTACGCCACTGTCTTCCTGCCTTAATGCTATCTTCAACAATTTTTGTTACTTCGCTTTCTGCACAGTCCTTGACATCTCAAGTTTCTTTGTTGACCTCCAGGTTTATGTCCCATATTGCATAACCGGTGGAATGCAATGATTCTAGACTTTTTTCAAGGATTATTTGTAGATTTTAGTAAAGCGTTCGATTATATTAGCCACAATATTCTTTTTCATAAGCTCAATCGTTATGGAGTTAGAGGACTTCCTCTTGAATTTATTAAGTCGTATTTTCAAAATAGACGCCAATATGTACAGATAAATAATTTCAGATCCCAAGAGAGGTCTATACTTTCTGGAGTACCTCAAGGCAGCATTCTAGGTCCTTTGCTTTTTAATCTATATGTTAACGATATTGTAAATATTCATTTCAATGTAAAATTTTTAATTTACGCAGACGACACCAGTATATTTTTAACATCACGTTCTCATACCGAGCTTATCACAACATCAAATGAAGTGCTCCTGAAACTTGGTACATGGTCTAAGCAAAACTGTTTATGTGTCAACACAACCAAAACTAAAGCTATAATTTTTCGTCCGAAGGGAAGCACCTCCCCTTTACTACATGGCATAGCCTATAATAATGCTCCGATTGAATTTGTAGAACGCATCAAAATTCTAGGCGTGTATTTTTCTTCATCGCTGCTATGGAATGACCATATAAACTTTGTAACGCAAAAACTGAGTCAGATAACAGGTATAATAAGCCGTAAGCGTTACCTTCTTCCTACATCAGTTAAAGTACTATTATACAACGCCTTATTCGCCTCTCATCTCAGTTATTGTCACCTCGTATGGGGCACTACAACTGATACGAATTTAAACAAATTATTTTTATTACAGAAAAGGATAGTACGCGTCCTAGCAAATGTTCCGTATGATTCACACACCGAGAATTTATTTGACAAGTTTAAAATTATCACAGCTCACGAAATCTATAGGCGTCGACTTTTGCAGAAGTTTTATTACATGAACAGGAAAAACGATCTATCCCTTGTTAAATTATCATGCTTAGAAGAACGTGTCCCCTCACGTTTCACAAGAAACACAGAACCCTGGACTGTGCACCATTTTAGGACTAATTACAGCTCACAAATGCTAAAAAACAACTTACCAAGGCTATTAAATGCTTACAACAAATCTGGAATTGATATATATGCCCTTACCCCATCAGAATTTTCTCGACTAATTCAGTGTGACTAATATTAATGTTTATATGGCCAGCTATTTCAGAAGTGCAGATTAGATGAGTTTTACAGCTTTTTGTTCACATTTGTATTACATATATATGTGTATATATGTTTTTTTTGTCTGTCATATGTGAAACGTTTGGTAGCTTCTTTACGCACAACTACTCACTTTTTATGCATTCTTGCAAAACTGTGCATATTTCTTTTTTGTTAAAAACACGCGGCAGCTCCGCGCTGCCCATGTCTTGTGGTCATAGGGGGCAGGGTGTTTTTTCAAGCTGCACTTGCAGCTTTTCTTCCCTGTCTCCCCCAATCTAGTGGAAATAAAGATATATTCAAATATCGGTAACGTGGCGATCACGATTTGGTAATGCCTTCCATGTGCTGTTCAACCCATAAAATTTTTGTATAAGTTTCCTGCTGTATATCAGTACTTGCTATTGATATTTCACTTGGATAAAGACACTCTTCCATATATTTTGCTGGCTTAATGTCACTCATGAATTTCTGTTATCTCACCAAGTTAGTGAAGGTTAGCTTCATCTTTTCCATATTTTCGCGGGCCCACTTACATGTAAAAGCACGAACACTCATTGGTTCTCACTGCCTTCTTTAAACTGCTGGACATTCAGTTCGTTACTACGAAAGGGACTTAATCGTGCACTCTTATTATGCTAAATAAGAAACAGTAGAAATATACTTATCTGCAGTTTGTCGATGTCTCCTTCACTGTGTTGGTAGCGAGATCCATCATCGGTACCACCTCCTTGTCGCATCGTAGCTATATAGGATGCCTGCCTTTTGCCCACACTATGTAATGTTCGGGACGCTCGCAGTCACGCAGAGCGGAGGAACTCGGTGCACTCGCAGAAGCAGCACCGGACAAGTTGTTTCTTCAGCACTTCGCCGTGAACAGTAGGTGCGCGTTGCGATCTGTAAAATCGCCGAAGCTATTGGCAGTCTTACCGGGTGCACAGGAAGATTGCCCACGGAGGAACAGAACTATCCAAGAAATAGTGGCCATCGTCGAGCCTGATCACTACGTCGCGCACTGCAAGCTCGTTGTACGGGTTTGTTTACACTGGGCCTCTCTGATGCTTAGCCGCCATGCTTGCCCGGTGAATGGATGTGATGACGCCACTACAGCGTTCCCTCGTGGTATAATGCGAAGCGTACTAAATTACGAATTAGTCTAAGACGCATTCAGTGCTCATCTCGTAAGCTTCAAAATGCTTCTAAACCACGTTAAAGTAACTAATAATATTGTACTAAATGCATTTGTTTTACAACTTGCTTCTGCATGTAATGCACTCGGTGGAACGACAAACAAGTGAAAGAAGGCACGACCATGCACCGACGGTATGATCACGTAAGCCCCAGTTTGTCGACCGCCCAGAAGGCAACGCCCAAGGAATGATAGCCAGCCAGAGTGAATCTAGGTAAACCAATGAAACTGGAGGCTTGTCGAAAGATAAACTGTGTCTCGGTACCATTCGTGCTTTCATCTTGGGGTGTCGCCAGAGCTCTTAAAGATCCCGAGTTTCGCCAAACTCGGCGCATCCTGCATAGCACCCCAGCTTATATGGTTCCAGAATTGTCTTGACCCCCCTTTAGTTGCATCGCGAACTTCAGCCAGCCAGCGGTCAGAGCACTGCTTTATTTTAGCCTGGACGAGGACCTGTACTTGTTTCTTTTGTCGATAATATTCCCATTTTAGGCCTATTTCCTCTTCAGATAACTGCGCCCTCTTTGCTTCTCTGTGTTCCCGAGATGCCCACCGTAGTTGTTCGATGGCCTCTCAAATTTCCTTATTCCACCAACTTCGTGGCGTCCTCTTTCCTCTCCAGTGGTTTACTCCTTTTACTTCTTTTATTTTTGTACCAATGAGTAGTTCTAATTGATTATAATCCCACCTTTCCATGGGATGTTCCTCTATTGCTTCCTCTATGCCAGCCGCTATTTGCGCTATTTGTTCGTCATTTAATTTTGCGTACTCTTTGTGACTTCCTTGCATTTCTCTTTTGAGTAGGGCTCCCAACTGTAGACTAATACGCTTATGATCACTTCCGAGGCTGTACTTCCCCTCTTCTATTTCCATTATTGTGAGCTTGCTATACAACCCCTGCGACATTAAGCAGTCGTCAATGGTTGTTTGTCTGTTACGGGATTCCCACGTGATTTGTCCCTCACACTTAATGTATCTTCTGTGTATCCATCGAGGTCCTCGATGTGGGCATTCATGTCACTCAGCAGACAAATATCGGCACCTTCTCCAAACTGCTTTATACAGCCATCAAGACACTTCACTAGATCCTTGTTCTCTTGCCTGTATTTGTCCCCTGTCCCTAAATAAACTGCTCCTAGCCATGTCTTTTTACTGGCAATCGTACCTGATAGCCAGACATGTTCTTTGCAAGTTGACTTTATTCTTTGCCAATTTGTTCCTTGATGTATCAGCATACCTACTCTTCCTCCCATCCTCTCCGTTGTTGTTCTGTTGCTCCCTTACCAGACGTAGCCTTCAATAAACGGTGGGTCTTCTAGATCCCTGAAATGTGTTTCGCATAGAGCATATTGTCACGTGGTGGTGACGTTAAGAACACAGTAGCAATACTGTGATAGACAAAACTAACTTTTATTGGGCGAACCTGTGCCCACAAAACAGGCTACACTTATAGCACAACGATAGCGGCGAACACGGTCGGCGATCGTCGAAAATTTGATCAGCGGGTCAAGCGCGTCGGCTTTTATAGAGCATTCGTCGAATCGTTCGGACCCGCGTGCCTTCCACAAAGTTCTACACCATTCGCGTTACGCGATAAAATCAGATAACACAAGGTTCAGCGACAGCAGACAGCCGGGTAGAAGCATCGATAACTTTCCAGAAACGTCGGATGCATGCAGGCGCGTCCCGCGCTGTGCGATAACAGTTAAGCGGCGAAACGTGGTCGCCCGATTAAGATAAGTACACGTGTCAATACCCCCCTCTTAAAAACCATCGTCCCGATGCTACAAATATAAGAGAGCGAAACACAAAAGGACACTTACTAAACATAAGTAACAAAACAACGAAAAGAAACAAAGTCCAAAGGTCAGTCACGGAAAGCCTTAAAGTTCATTAACGATGGTAGTACGGCTTGAGTCGCACAACGTGGACTATTTCAGGTCGTGAGCGGCGCCGCTGTGATAGCGAAATGCCGTCTGGCACGACCTCATAGTCCAGTGCGCCAATACGTCGGATGACCTTGTAGGGTCCGAAATAGCGTCGGAGTAGTTTCTCACTGAGTCCTCGTCGGCGTATCGGGGTCCATACCCAAACACGGTCGCCGGGCTGGTACTCGACGAAGCGTCGTCGGAGGTTGTAGTGTGGGCTGTGGGTACGCTGCTGGTTTTTGATCCGTAGGCGGGCGAGTTGTCGGGCTTCTTCGGCGCGCTGTAGATAGGTAGCGACGTCAAGATTCTCTTCGTCAGTGACGTGCGGCAACATGGCGTCGAGCGTCGTCGTCGCGTTCCTGCCGTAAACCAACTTGAACGGCGTGATCTGTGTTGTTTCTTGCACCGCCGTGTTGTACGCAAAGGTTACGTACGGCAGGACCGCGTCCCACGTCTTGTGTTCGACGTCGACGTACATCGCTAGCATGTCGGCAAGCGTCTTGTTCAGGCGCTCCGCGAGACCATTCGTCTGCGGATGGAGGCAGTTGTCCTCCTGTGGCTTGTCTGGCTGTACTGCAGAATGGCTTGGGTGAGCTCTGCTGTAAAAGCCGTTCCTCTGTCGGTGATGAGGACTTCTGGGGCACCATGTCGCAGCAGGATGTTCTCCACGAAAAATTTCGCCACTTCGGCTGCGTTGCCTTTTGGTAGAGCTTTAGTTTCAGCAAAACGGGTGAGATAGTCCGTCGCCACGACAATCCACTTATTCCCGGATGTTGATATCGGAAACGGCCCCAACAAATCCATCCCAATCTGCTGGAATGGTCGGCGAGGAGGTTCGATCGGCTGTAGTAATCCTGCTGGCCTTGTCGGTGGTGTCTTGCGTCGTTGACAGTCTCGGCATGTCTTGACGTAACGGGCGACGTCGGCGGTCAGACGTGGCCAGTAATACCTTTCCTGTATTCTCGACAGCGTCCGGGAGAATCCGAGGTGCCCAGCGGTTGGATCGTCGTGTAGGGCGTGCAGTATTTCTGGACGCAGCGCTGACGGTACAACAAGAAGGTAGCTGGTGCGGACTGGCGAGAAGTTCTTCTTCACGAGCAGATTGTTTTGTAGCGTGAATGAAGACAACGCGCGCTTAAATGCCCTAGGGACAACGTCGGTGTTCCCTTCCAAATACTCGACGAGACCTTTTAGCTCCGGGTCGGCTCGTTGCTGTTTAGAGAAGTCTTCCGCGCTTATTATCCCAAGGAAGGCGTCGTCGTCCTCGTCGTCTGGCGGCGGGGGATCGATGGGGGCGCGCGATAAGCAGTCGGCGTCGGAGTGCTTTCTTCCGGACTTGTATATTACCGTGACGTCGTATTTTTGTAGTCTGAGGCTCCACCGCGCCAGCCGTCCTGAAGTGTCCTTTAAGTTAGCTAGCCAACACAATGCGTGATGGTCACTGACGACTTTGAATGGCCTGCCATAGAGGTAAGGGCGGAATTTAGCTGTAGCCCAAATGATGGCGAGGCATTCCTTTTCAGTCGTAGAATAGTTGCTTTCCGCTTTTGACAGCGACAGGCTAGCATACGATATCACCCTTTCAAGTCCTTCTTTCCTCTGGACTAGGGCGGCACCGAGGCCTAGGCTACTGGCGTCAGTGTGGATTTCGGTATCGGCGTCCTCGTCGAAGTGCGCAAGTACCGGCGGCGACTGCATGCGTCGTTTGAGTTCTTGAAATGCCTTGGCCTGAGGCGTTTCCCACTTGAACGCGACATCACATTTGGTTAGATGTGTTAGCGGCTCCGCGATGCGTGAAAAGTCATTGACAAAGCGCCTATAGTAGGCACACATGCCAAGGAATCTGCGCACTGCCTTCTTGTCGGTTGGCTGCGGGAACTTTGCGATGGCAGCTGTCTTCTGTGGGTCGGGGCGTACTCCTGATTTGCTGATCACGTGGCCTAGGAACAAAAGCTCATCGTAAGCGAAACGGCACTTTTCCGGCTTCAGAGTGAGCCCTGATGACTTGATGGCTTCTAACACGGTCGCAAGCCGCCTAAGGTGATCGTCGAAATTCCCGGCGAAGACAACGACGTCATCCAGGTAAACAAGGCACGTCTGCCACTTCAGTCCGGCTAACACTGTGTCCATGACGCGCTGAAACGTTGCAGGCGCCGAGCACAGTCCGAATGCCATGACCTTGAACTCGTACAGGCCGTCTGGCGTGATGAAGTCAGTCTTTTCGCGATCTCTCTCGTCGACTTCTATTTGCCAGTAGCCAGACTTGAGGTCCATCGACGAGAAGTATTTAGCGTTGCAGAGCCGGTCCAATGCGTCGTCTATCCGTGGAAGGGGGTACACATCCTTTTTCGTGATCTTGTTCAGTCGACGATAATCGACGCAGAAGCGTAGGGTTCCGTCCTTTTTCTTTACCAGGACTACAGGAGAGGCCCACGGGCTTTTCGACGGCTGGATGATGTCGTCGCGCAGCATTTCGTCGACTTGTTGCCTAATAGCTTCACGTTCTCGCGTCGAAACTCGCGTGCCATTCTTTGAAGATACGCAAGTTTTAGCGAGACACTGCTCACAGCTCACCAGGGAAATTGTGGAAGCTGATTTCATCAGAAAACTTGGCAGTATGTGCGTTAGTGCGCCCTCAATTGCGCTGACCCCTGGTGAAATCGCGTTTCTAAACAGATAGTAATCGTATTGCTTAATTTTTTTGGTGACCATGTTCTTGTTCAATGACTTGCTGTTAGGACACCCCCTGTGACTGTCGTATATTTTCTGCGCATGCCTCTTCTTGTATATATACACACGATGTGGCGACGCAATAAAATATTGTTGGAAGTCAGCGCTGTGTATGTCGTCTATCACTGTCCTTGTCCTTTGCGCTGTACATTATTTTTGATCGGTAAGGGGTCTGGCGGAGTGGTCGAGCGCTCTCTTCGGTTATTATGCGATGCTTTGCAACTGGTGTTTGTCGAATCCTCGATGACGTCGAAAAGCAGTCTTTGTATCGTCGGAGAAGACTTCTGATCTGTTGCTGCTTACTCATAGGAAAACTTGGATTCACGTTGAAGTCTGGTTCGGGGATATTGCTCATCGGGGTAGATACGGCTGAATCCGAGAGGACAAAGGCATTGCTGGTTTCCACAATTTCCTCGATGTATGCGATTGTCGTGCCTTTGTTGATGTGCTTGAACTCTTGGCTGAAGTTGGTTAGCATAACTTCCACTTGCCCTGCGTGGAGTCTAGCGATCCCTCTTGCGACGCAAATTTCACGGTCGAGCAGTAGATGTTGGTCACCCTCGATGACGCCTTCCACGTCAGCGGGTGTTTCAGTGCCGACGGAAATAATAATGCTAGAACGCGGCGGGATGCTCACTTGATCTTTGAGCACACTCAAGGCGTGTTGACTACGATAGGTCTCCGGTGGTATCGCTTGATCTTGTGACAGCGTTATCGATTTCGACTTCAGGTCGATGACTGCGCCATACTGATTCAAGAAGTCCATGCCGAGAATGACATCTCGTGAACACTGTTGGAGGACAACGAAGGTGGCAGGGTAAGTCCGGTCATGGACGGTAATTCTTGCCGTGCAGATCCCTGTCGGCGTAGTCAGGTGTCCTCCAGCGGTACGAATTTGGGGGCCCTCCCATGCAGTCTTAACCTTCTTCAACTGGGCGGCGATGTGTCCACTCATTATGGAGTAATCGGCCCCTGTGTCGACTAAGGCAGTGACTGCGTAGCCGTCAAGAAGTACGTCGAGGTCGGTGGTTCTTTGTCTGGCGTTGCAGTTGGGTCTTGGCGTCCGACCATGGCTGCGTCGTGTTGAACTGAAGTTGGAACGTCGCGTCGTCAAGTCGTCGTTCGTCGGTGTAGTCTTGCCTTCCTGACTTCGTCGGGACGGCGGCGTGTCGTTCTTATGTCGTCGAGATCGTTTCGTCGTCGTCGGCGGCGGCGGCGGCGGAGGATCTTCGTCAGTTCGGCGAACAGCAACCGCACCTATATCGGTTGCTGCTTTTAGTTTTCCGGATATGGGCTCGCTGACCGGCCCCGGGCTGGGCCAGTGTATGGTCGGCGCTGCGGCGACAGGTAGCGGCCTGGTGATGGCGAACGGGACGGCCGTCGAGGGCTCCACTGAGTAGCGGCGAGGTAATCGGCGATGTCACGTGGGCGCTCGCCAAGCTGTGGACGCGGCGCGTTGACGGCGAAACTTCGCAGTCCCATCTCCCGGTACGGACATCGTCGGTAGACGTGACCCGCTTCTCCGCAGTGGTAGCAGAGCGGGCGGTGGTCAGGAGCACGCCAGATGTCCGTCTTCCTCGCATGGGTGCGCTGGGCGACGGGTGGTCGTGCTGGCGGCGGCGGCGGCGGACGACGAAACTGTGGCGTGACAGGGCCCTGGCGTGGTCGCGGAGGGGGTCCTTGACGGCGTGCGACGGCGGCGTAGGTCATCGCTTGCGGCTCACGCTGCGGCGATTCAGGGGCTACTCCAAGTTGTTGTTGGAGTTCCTCACGCACGGCGTCGGCAATCGAAGCCACTTGAGGCTGTGATGATGGGAACAGCTTTTGTAGCTCCTCCCGCACGAAAGCTCGGATAGCCTCGCGTAGGTCGTCGGCGGCCAGTGACTGAACTCCGACGTAGTTTGTCGAGGTCGTGCGGCGGTCGAATTGCCGGTTTCGCATCTCGAGTGTCTTCTCCTCGATGCTGGTGGCCTCATGAAGAAACTCGTCGACGGTCTTCGGTGGGCTTCGTACCATTCCGGCAAAAAGTTCCTCCTTCACACCACGCATCAGCAGGCGGACTTTCTTCTCCTCGGGCATTTCAGGGTCGGCGTGGCGGAAGAGACGGCTCATTTCTTCCGTGTAGATCGCGGTCGTCTCATTAGGTAGCTGCACCCGGGTTTCTAGTAGCGCTTGGGCTCGTTCTCGGCGTACGACGCTTGCGAATGTCTTCAGGAAGCCGCTGCGGAAACGTTCCCAGGTTGTTAAGGTGGCTTCTCGGTTTTCGAACCACGTCCTGGCCGCGTCTTCCAAAGCGAAGAACGCATATCGCAGTTTGTCGTCGCTGTTCCAGTTGTTAAAGGTAGCGACTTTTTCGTACGTCTCAAGCCAGCTTTCCGGGTCCTCGAAAGTTGAACCGCGGAACGTCGGAGGCTCCCTGGGCTGCTGCAGCACGACGGGTGACGCTGGTGCTGCCATTGGGGTGGACTTGGTGGCCATCCTTCTAGTCGTCTCGGGCAAAAGTCCGTGTTCCGGGGGCAGTCCTTGCAGCCTGCGGCTACCTCGCTGGTTCTTGTCGACGTTGGTGTCGTCCGAGTGAGGGCTTGGGTCACGGCTTTGTGGGGGCGTCCGGTGCATGAACGCAAAGCACCTCCACCAGATGTCACGTGGTGGTGACGATAAGAACACAGTAGCAATACTGTGATAGACAAAACTAACTTTTATTGGGCGAACCTGTGCCCACAAAACAGGCTACACTTATAGCACAACGATAGCGGCGAACACGGTCGGCGATCGTCGAAAATCTGATCAGCGGGTCAAGCGCGTCGGCTTTTATAGAGCATTCGTCGAATGTTCCAGACTAATCGTTCGGACCCGCGTGCCTTCCACAAAGTTCTACACCATTCGCGTTACGCGATAAAATCAGATAACACAAGGTTCAGCGACAGCAGACAGCCGGGTAGAAGCATCGATAACTTTCCAGAAACGTCGGATGCATGCAGGCGCGTCCCGCGCTGGCGATAACAGTTAAGCGGCGAAACGTGGTCGCCCGATTAAGATAAGTACACGTATCAATATACACCTACTTAATTGTTCGCCCTTTAACTGCTGTTCTATATCTAACCACTTCGCTCTCTTTCTACCGCCTTGCATGTTTATGTACTTGATCCTGGTGTCAAATTTCTTTTTTGTTGTTTTCTTCCTGGACCTCCTAGGGGTCATTTTATTGGCGTCTGCCTCCAATGTTGCACTTTCTGCATTGTTTCTATTTAGCCCTACGCCCCGAAACGCAGTGGACCCCCTAAAGAAGCTACTGCCCGGCCTGCCAGGCACCAGCCGATCTCGGCTCCTAGCCTTCCGTTAAAGTGGATGCCATTTCGTGTAAAGCCTCCGCCAAAGCCTGCTCCATGCACTTCTCTGTTTATGTCTGCCACTTCAAAGCCTTTCTCTTTGCTTAACTTTCTTATCTGTTGATTACCAGCCACAACGTCCTAGGTAATTTCTCCGTTCCGTCCCTGCACCTCCAGCACAGTGCATACCACGATCTGTACTTGCTGTGCTATCGCCATTAAATCATCAACTCACTCCGCTAATCTTTCCCCTACTTTTGCGGCTTCATTCAGAACATCATTTAGGCCCGCCGCTACCACTACCAAATTGCCCTCTGCAACATTCTTAGAAAGCTAGCTTTTTATCTCCCTCAGTACTGCGCCCATTGTCCTGCCTGGGAACACGCCGACTGCTACCCGCTTATCACCCTTTGCACGCTCTATGATAGCTCTCTTGCACCTTCTCATATTTGAGACACGACCGATAAGTACTAGGGTATTCTCTTCCTCCCTCCTAACTTCCAGATTATGCTGCCTCTTATCATTGACTATGACTTCATTCCTTGGGGTTAGCTTGTTCCCCTCCTCCCTTCGCGACTACTGGCACCCCTGTGGCTGCAGTGTCGCCTCACTCGGGGCATGTTGTGCTGCTTCACCATAACAATGCCGATTCACCAGCGGCGAGCAGACGGCCGCTTGCTCTGCCACGCTGCCTGCCACTTCACCTGTAAGGTCTACCCTACTTTCTGGGCTGTTGCCACCGGCTTGATGTCCCGACCCATCATTCTCCGCTGCCCGCGTCTCAAGCGCATCGAGCCGCCTTTCCAGTTCTGCGCTCCTTTCCTTCTCTTCTCCAAGCTCGGCCACGGTCCTAATTGCGCGGCCTGGAACGCTTCCACCTTGACCAAATCGGCGACTTTTTCCTGCAGTATAACATCCATCCATTCATTGCCGCACCGCCTGACCACTGAAGGTAGCCATCAGAGAAAATGGGGGTGCAACCATATTGTCACGTGGTAGTGACGTTAAATGACACAGTAGCAGTACTGTGAAAGACAAAACTAGCTTTTATTGGGCGAACCTGTGCCCACAAGACAGGCTACACTTAAAGCACAACGATAGCGGCGAACACAGTCGGCGATCGTCGAAAATCTGATCAGCGGGTCAAGCGCGTCGGCTTTTATACAGAGTCGTCGAATGTTCCAGACTAATCGTTGGGACCCGCGTGACTTCCATAAAGTTCTACATCATTCGCGTCAGGCGAATAAATCAGATAACGCAAGGTTCAGCGATAACAGACTGCGGATAGAAGCATCGATAACTTTCCAGAAACTTCAGATACATGCAAGCGCGTCCCGCGCTGTGCGAAAAGATTTGTGAGGCGGCGAAACCTGGTCGCCCGATAAATATAAATACACGTGTCAATATTTTAACGCGATAGCGTTAAGGAGCTCGTGTCGCAGAAAAGCCGGTGTCGTCGGCGTCGGTGTCGGCGTCGGCGTCAGCGTTTTGCGGCGTTGACCATGAGCGATAAATCACGGCAGGCACTCCATAAATAAAAAGCAACTTCCAAGATGGTCTGGGTGGGAATCGAACCAGGGTCTCCGGAGTGTGAGACGGAGACACTACCACTCAGCCACGATTTCTTTTTTTTTTCTTTATTTCACTCAGCCACGATTTCGATGCTTCCAAAAGGTACAAACGCGCCTCTAGTGAATGCGGTGTTGCCTTCGAAACGAGCCGTGGAAAGTTATACTGTGGTGTATATAGGTAATTATGAACATGTAACTTACAGAAGTCGCAATTACACGAGTAGCGAAGTGCGTTTCGCTGCATTTCTTCTGCGCTTTCCGCACACGGAGAGCCATCTTGCGGCAAACACAGAAGAGCCCCTCCTCTCCATGTACGGCGCTGCCCCGACAGATGGCGCGCCACGCGCGCATTGGAGCTGTCGCGGTTCGGACTCTCTCCCCTGACAACGCTTCGCCTCGCTCCCTCCGCAGAATCAAGCGTCCTTCCTTTCTTTAGATCACCATCTCTCTATCTCTCTGCCCGTGCCGATCACGGCGTTTGGCTGGCGTGCATCATTTCCCCCTCCGGGATACCGAGTTCTTTGGTTCGCTCCGCTTGCTCAGGCGCACGTTTCGTTGCTGCGCCGAACGCCGCGTTGCTCGACCATATGGCTCGACGCTCACCGCGTCTGATGCGGGGCGCCTCGTAAGTGATGGCTGCCCTGTAGCCCATTGTCTTACACCCATTGGCGGGTCGACGGGAACGCTATCGCGTTCCACTCTTGAAGGCGAAGCTTAAGCGTCCTCCAATTTTTTTTCATCAATATTTATGACGTGGCCTAGGAACAGAAGCTCGTCGTAACCGAAGCGGCACTTTTCTGGTTTCAGAGTGAGCCCTGATGATTTGATGGCTTCTAGTACTGTCGCAAGCCGCTTGAGGTGATCGTCGAAATTTCCGGCGAAGACGACGACGTCATCCAAGTAAACGAGGCAGTCCTGCCACTTCAATCCTGCTAATACCATGTCCATGACACGCTCGGCGCCTGCAACGGCAGGCGCCGAGCACAGTCCAAATGGCATAACCTCGAACTCGTATAGAGGCCGTCTGGTGTGATGAAGGCGGTCTTTTCGCGATCCCTTTCGTCGACTTCTATTTGCCAGTAGCCAGACTTGAGGTCCATCGATGAGAAGTATTTAGCATTGCAGAGCCGATCCAATGCGTCGTCTATCCGTGGGAGGGGGCATACGTCTTTCCTCGTGATTTTGTTCAATCGACGGTAATCGACGCAGAAACGTAGGGTTCCGTCCTTTTTCCTAACTAAACCTACTGGAGAGGCCCACGGGATTTTCGACGGCTGGATGATGTCGTCGCGCAGCATTTCGTCGACTTGGTGTCTTACAGCTTCGCGTTCTCGCGTCGAAACTCTGTACGGGCTCTGGCGTAATGGTCGAGCGCACTCTTCGGTTATTATGCGATGCTTTGCGACTGGTGTTTGTCGAATCCTTGATGACGTCGAAAAGCAGTCTTTGTATCGTCGAAGCAGACTTCTGAGCTGTTGCTGCTTAATCACGGGGAGACTTGGATTTATGTTGAAGTCTGGCTCGGCAACTACGGTCGTCGGGGTAGATGCAACAGAATCCGAGAGGACAAACGCATCGCTGGTTTCCTGAATTTCCTCGATGTATGAGATCGTCGTGCCCTTGTTGATGTGCTTGAACTCCTGGCTGAAGTTTGTCAGCAACACCTTCGTGTTTCCTCCGTGCAGTCGAGCGATCCCTCTTGCGACGCAAATTTTACGGTCGAGCAGTAAACGTTGGTCGCCTTCGATGACGCCTTCTACGTCAGCGGGTGTTTCGGTGCCGACCGAAATAACAATGCTGGAGCGAGGCGGGATGCTCACTTGATCTTCGAGCACACTCAAGGCGTGGTGACTACGGGGGCTCTTCGGCGGTATCGCTTGTTCTTCCGACAGCGTTATTGACTTCGACTTCAGGTCGATGATTGCGCCGTGTTGGTTCAGGAAGTCCATACCGAGAATGACGTCTCGTGAACACCGTTGGAGGATAAAGAAGGTGGCAGGGTAAGTCCGGTCATGAATGGTTATTCTTGCGGTGCAGATTCCAGTCGGCGTGATGAGGTGTCTTCCAGCGGTCCGAATTTGAGAGCCTTCCCATGCAGTTTTAACTTTCTTCAACTGCGCGGCGATGGGTCCACTCATGACGGAGTAATCGCCTCCTGTGTCCACTAAAGCGGTGACTGCGTCGCCGTCGAGAAGCACGTCGAGGTCGGTGGTTCTTTGTCTGGCATTGCAATTAGGTCTTGGCGTCGGATCACGGCTGCGTCGGGTTGAACTGAAGCTGGAACGTCGCTTCGTCAAATCGTCTTTAGTCGGTGTAGTCTTGGCTACCTGACTTTGTCGGGACGGCGGCGTGTCGTTATTATGTCGTCGAGATGGTCTCTTCGTCGACTTCGTCGGTGGCGGAGGATCTTCGTCAGTTCGACGAACAGCAACCGCACCTCCATCGGTTGCTGCTTTTAGTTTTCCGGATATGGGCTCGCTGACCGGCCCCGGGCTGGGCCAGTGTATGGTCGGCGCTGCGGCGACAGGTAGCGGCCTGGTGACGGCGAACGGGACGGTCGTCGAGGGCTCCACTCAGTAGCGGCGATGTAGTCGGCGATATCGCGAGGGCGTTGACCTTGCTGCGGGTGCGGAGCGTTGACGGCGAAACCTCGCAGTCCCATCTCCCGGTATGGGCATCGTCGGTAGACGTGGCCGGCTTCGCCGCAGTGGTAGCAGAGTGGGCGGTGGTCAGGGGTGCACCAAATATCCGTCTTCCTAGCGTAGGTGCGCTGGGCGACGGGTGGTCGTGCTGGCGGCGGCGGCGGTGGCGGACGACGGAACTGCGGCGTGACAGGGCCCTGGCGCGGTCGCGGAGGTGACCTTGACGGCGTGCAACGGCGGCGTAGGTCATCGCTTCTGGCTGGATCTGCGATGATTGTGATTGTACCTCGGGAACTCCGAGCGATCGCTGGACTTCTTTGACAACTTCGGCGATTGAGGCCACTTGAGGTTGCGATGAAGGGAAGATCTTCTGAAGCTCCTCTCGTACGATTGCACGGATGGTCTCGCGCAGGTCGTCGGTGGCCACTGATTGAACGCCGGCGTAGCTTGTTGGCTTGGTGCGTCGGTCGAATTGCCGGTTCCGCAATTCCAGTGTCTTCTCAATGTTCGTCGCCTCATGAAGGAACTCGTCGACGGTCTTCGGTGGGCTTCTTACCATTCCGGCAAAAAGTTCCTCCTTCATACCATGCATCAGTAGGCGGACTTTCTTCTCCTCTGACATTTCCGGGTCGGCGTGGCGGAACAGACGGGCCATTTCCTCAGTGAAGATCGCAATCGTCTCATTCGGCAGCTGCGCTCTGGTCTCCAGTAGAGTTTGGGCTTGCTCTTTCCGCACGACGCTTGTAAATGTTTGCAGGAAGCCGCTGCGGAACAGGTCCCATGTCGTCAAGGTGGCTTCTCGATTCTCGAACCACGTCCTGGCGGCGTCCTCCAATGCGAAATAGACTTGTCGCAGCTTGTCGTCGCTTGCCCAGCTGTTAAACGTAGCGACCCTCTCATACGTTTCTAGCCAGCTTTCGGAGTCCTCAAATGTGGAACCGCGGAACGTCGGTGGTTCCCTGGGCTGCTGCAGCACGATGGGGACACTGGGGTTGAAGATTGGGGTTGCCTTGGCCATAATCTTCTTGGTCTTCTCAAGAAGCAGTGCGTGCTCCGGGGGCAGCTGTTGTAGATGACGGCTTACTCGATGGTCCGTGACTACGTTGGTGCTCTCTTTACGGTCCGGGCTTGGATCACGGCTTGTCGGGGGCGTCCGGTACATGAATCAAAAGCACCTCCACCAGATGTCACGTGGTAGTGACGTTAAATGACACAGTAGCAGTACTGTGAAAGACAAAACTAGCTTTTATTGGGCGAACCTGTGCCCACAAAACAGGCTACACTTAAAGCACATCGATAGCGGCGAACACAGTCGGCGATCGTCGAAAACCTGATCAGCGGGTCAAGCGCGTCGGCTTTTATACAGAGTCGTCGAATGTTCCAGACTAATCGTTGGGACCCGCGTGACTTCCATAAAGTTCTACATCATTCGCGTCAGGCGAATAAATCAGATAACACAAGGTTCGGCGATAACAGACTGCGGATAGAAGCATCGATAACTTTCCAGAAACTTCGTATACATGCAAGCGCGTCCCGCGCTGTGCGATAAGATTTGTGAGGCGGCGAAACCTGGTCGCACGATAAATATAAATACACGTGTCAATATGTTTTGCAATGGGACGGCAAATGCCCATACGAGGCCTTTAGGCAATACTTGTGTCAACCTCTTATTAACACATCTCCCCGTTTGTCCAATATACAAGAACAAAACATATACCATTTTAAGTGCTGACTGAAACGTTCTTGAAATACGAATGCATACGAACTCGCCCAACTTCGGTACTTCTAGCAACCCTGAAAGCGCAACACATATGGCAACCCATACATGTTACGTAGTGCACTTTCTCACTGCACGGCCATTCTACGCTTGGCCTCTCGTAAAGGACCCGCATTTTCTAAGGAACCCTTTCACCTTCCGTCCGCTCAACGTCGGTCGGAAGCCGCCGTTGTGTCGCTGTTCCGGTACCAAGTATGGAAATGGAATTTTACACGGGTGTCACACACAGCACTTCCAATCGCGATCGCCCGATCAGGACGGAATTTCTGTCACGATTGGCACTTTAAAGCAAGCTGCAGGAAGGAGCCAATCGTGATCGAAAGTGGCCGTGAGACACCGGTATTACAAAACAGGCCTAGTTGCAATATTTGAAACCGCGACCTACTGAACTACAGACGTGCACAGATCTCCCTGCTCAAGCACGCCTGCTCTAGTTCGCCCCTTTTGCCGCTAGGGACAGGACGTACGAGCAGAGTGGCGCTAGTCATAACCTGTTCGCTGTCGTCTGCTTCTGCGATCTGTTCCAGCGCTCGCGCCGCTATTTCGGCAGCCACCAAGCGTTTACGTTGTTTGTAAATGCACCAAATTCAAAAAATTACAAATAAAACAAAGTTTATCAAAGAGTGCTTCACATTTCAATGACGACATAGCGTAGAAAGAGTGGCACAAGAAAGGAAAACAACGAGTACAGCCGGCAGACGGTAACATTGTCCTTTCGTTGCCTTCGTAGAAGAGAAAAATAATCTGATTACGAGAAGATTCATACAATAAAATGTAATGCAGTGGAGTAATAATCAAACAGAATAATAAAGAACTTCATATGTCTAATATGAACGAGGAAATTTAAAAGAATGGCGCAGACGATATGTTACACAGACAACGCGCAGACTGCGAGAATCTGCAGACGCCGCAGAAGACATGTGGCTTCAGACCTAACTGCGTGCAGCTTTCTTGAGTTAATTACAGATAAGATAACGTAACGATCACATTATGGTATACTGCTGTGTGCCATTATGTAAGTCAGAACAAAGCAAAGGATCTGGCATCAGTTTTCACGAGTTTCCTGCCACGGACGTACGCACAAAATGGATCGATGAAGTCGGAAGGATAGGTGAGTTCTTTCCTGTTTCATATGCAAAGAAATTGAAGGCTTGCAACAGGTGACCCAATACTTTAAAACGCTACTGCTTTGCGTGACGCAAACTTATGTAGCTATACTGAAGATTAAAACTCTTTCTACATTGCTAAAGTGGATTTTCCGAACGGCACGGCGGCTACATAAAGGCTGTGGAGAAGGTACTTGTAATTGAAGATATATATGCAATTCGCTTATTAAGCGGGAAAGTACTAAAATAAATATTATTTCGCACTTTAACGTGGCGGCAGTTTCCTCTTCTATATTAACGCGGAAAAACGAGCTTTATAAATCGGAGAGGGAAACTGCTCTCACATTTGCGAAATCTGTGAACAAGTGCGACTGAGGGATTGGTTTTGATACGAAGCATATTACTAGAGCTCAACCCAGCTCCTCAGGCGCGGCGGTGTCGCCTTCAATACCACGTGACACCGTGACGTCACGACAGAGGAGAAACGGGGATCCAACTCGCGCCGTCGCTCGAGAGCTCAACCCAGCTCCTCAGGCGCGGCCGTGTCGCCTTCAATACCACGTAAGTAAGTAACTTTATTTTTCGACCATCACGTCATACATGATGATGCAGGGGGACCGAAGTAAAAGCTGTCTTTCAACAGCTTTCAAGAGCAACGGCCCCCCTTATTTGGCAGTAGCATACAAAGTCATAAAAAAGAAGATACACAAAAAGAAACACTGCCCACGGCGGTCACATTACACCACATAGCAATATATAAAGATATTACATAAAGGCTGCATCTGGTACATAACTTAAAAAAAAGAATTAAGTCATGCACACATGGCAAAAAAATGAAGGCTTTTAATGGTTTACACAATGCAATGACATGGCAAAGGCACTTTAACAGAAAAAAACAGGAATAACACCGAGTAACACCATACTTCTGTAAAGCGATTTGGCTTTAGTTGCATAAAGAAATAACAAGAAAAAGTTTAGGAAATAAAGTAAGCCAAGAGTGTCCGAAATGTGGCATTTTGAAGTATTATATCCTGTCTCAATAGGTCATTAAGAAGTTGTGGAAGCCGGTGTTCTAACGTTTGTAGCCCATATGTTGTTCGAAATGTTTTAATTTCCCACATATCCTTATTTCTTGTGTTGTAGCTTTGTTCACGCCTTTTCAGGCCTGAAAGAGCTTGTATAAAAGATGTTTTGCTTAAGTGTTCTTGTTTAAGTGTTCGGCTGAGGCGATAGTCGTAGATTTTTGTTACTGGAACTATTTTGTGTTCTAAAAATATTTCTCTTGTAGGATGCAACATCGGTAATTTCTTAACAATCCGCATTGCTTTTTTTGTAATACAAGTAATTTGTTCAGGTTTGCCTGTGTTGTAGTTGCCCAGATAAGGCTACAATAGTTAAGGCGAGAATTATATAAAGAGTAATAAACTAACATCATAACACAAGAGGGTAATATTTCACGATTGCGATAGAGCAGACCAATTATTGTGATAATTTGGAAGTAATGTGGGCCACATGATCGTCCCAGAACATCTGCTGGTTAAACACAACGCCCAGAGTTTTAAACTGGGGTACTATTTCTAGAGGACAAGATCTGAAGCATATTTATTTTGTCAGAGTAACTTGTTTATTCTTGGCCCTAAAGACAACTGCTTTTGTTTTGCTCACATTAATTTGCAATGCATTATTTTGTGTCCGTTTGTCTAGGTGTTTGAGCATGCAGTTTGCTGAATCTATTAGATTATTGGCATTTTCGCCGGATAAGAATATGCTCGTATCATCTGCGTATATGATAAATTTTGCGAGGGGAAATACGTTGACGATGTCATTGATATAAAGATTGAAGAGAAATGGACCGAGTATACTTCCTTGCGGAACACCGCAGCGGACAGGGAGAGTTTGTGAGATGAAGCCATTGACACTTACAGCTTGTCGGCGATATTTCAGATACGATTTGACTATGGATGCTGCGTGCCCGCGATAACCGTATCGTTCAAGCTTCCGGAGAATTAATTCATGATTTATAAGGTGAAACGCTTTTGTAAAATCAATGAAAATACCCAAGACTATACTGTTATGTTCAAATTGTTTTAGTATATATTCCTTCTGTTCTAAGAGTGCGAATTCTGTTGAAAGGTGCTTTCTAAACCCATATTGTGATTTGGTGAGTATAGTCAGTCAGTCAGTCAGTCAGTTTTTATTTGCAGGAAAATCACATCATCCTGCGGGTGGCAGAGACTAAAGGCATGATTGCCTGACGAGGTCTCTGCCCCCGTAACAAAAGGAGCAGTCTGCAGCAGTACAGCAGAGAGCTGGTAACAAAAGAGAAGCGGTGTTACAAAGAGTACACGCATACAGCCTACATCATACATTCTATTCAATATGGGTGTACTTAAACACTATGGACAGTTTATTTTTTTTTAAATCACATTGAAGATTCGCTCATATCACAAAAATACTTAAAAGAAGTCAACAATTGAAACAGAAATTTACATTTGTCATTGTAACTTAACGCTTTCAACCAAAAACAGAATCGACGGAAAACAAAATGAACCGCAGTTCACGTTTGAACGTTTTTCTGGGTAGGCAGAAATCCAAAATAGAAGCACAGTTATTTAACATGTCTATTACCTGATATTCCAGATCTTGTTTTCCATAATTTGTTCTGACTTTTTTATTTCTGCGTTGGGGGTTACGGATATCGTATTGCGCCAAGACAGGTGTGTAAATACTGTGGAGTTTCTGTTTATAAATTCGCTGTGCCAGTATCCATAAATAAACTTTATTTGCAGGTAAAACATCAAATCTAGGAAAAAGTGGTTGTGTCGGCAACAAACCAATAGGGCCGGTGTGGTTCACAAAAATCCGGAGGACACGTTTTTGCAGCAGCTGTAGCCTATCGTAGTTCCCTTTTGTCGTTGTCCCCCAGACCAGAATGCCATACAAAAGTTTAGAATAGAACAGGGAGTAATATAGTGATTGCTTTAGCCATAGGGGTAGAAGAGGAGCTATTTTTCTAATACAACCAACAGACTTCGCGAGTTCGGAGAGCAAATGATTGACATGGGGGGTCCAAGACAACTCTTCACTAAACCATACCCCAAGGAACTTTTGTACACTTACTTGTTCTAAGTTATGTCCTCTGTACTGTAAGTTAATCAGTTTTTTATGCTTATTGACTGGCCTAAATATCATGTACTTTGTTTTTACTGCATTCAACTGAAGTTTGTTTTGTTGCAACCATGCGGATAAATCATTTAAATACAGATTGGCCGATTGCTCAATGTCATGCAATGTTCTACCTGTAAAAAATAAACTAGTGTCATCTGCAAACATGGTTATCGTGGGTGTTCTTTGTAGATCCGTAATGTCATTAACATATAAGAGGAAAAGTAACGGACCTAGTATCGAACCTTGCGGGACACCTAGTTTAATGTCAAGCTGTTTTGAAGAACTACATTCTATTTTAACAAACTGACGCCGAAACGATAAGTAGCTCTTGATAAGGTCCAATGTGATACCTCGAATTCCATAGCAATCTAATTTTATAGCTAAGATTTCGTGGTCAACAGAATCAAAAGCTTTGCGCAGATCGAGAAATATACCTAAGGTGAAGAGCTGATCTTCAATATTTCTGATTATTTGCTGCTTGACGGCAAGAAGAGCGTCCTGAGTTGTCTTGTTGGATTCAAATTCTGTAAACTGTTTGTGAAGAGGTTTTTCTAATACCTTTGAGAATATTGGAAGTATGGATATTGGGCGGTAATTGCCTAACTGGTTCCTATCTCCCTTCTTGAAAAGTGCAGAACAGCGCGCAACTTGCATTCCATGAGGAAATACAGCATTTGCAATACAGAGATTGATGATGTGAGTGATGTAGGGCAAAATAATATCCATAATTGATTTTATGGGCCGTATTTGTAGTCCATCTATATCACGTGAGGTACTATTTTTGAGCTCTGTGAAAATTGTCATTACTTCAACTTCAGTCACAGGTTTAAGATATATCGTTTTGTCCAACAGTGGGATGTCATTTAAGTCGTTATCCAAGTCTCTGTCACAAGAAAGACCAAGGAAATATTTATTAAACTCGTCCGCTAGATTTTGGTCGGACACATGTGTCCCATTTATTTTCAATGATGTAATTGCTCTAGGATTTGTATCATTAGTTATCAGGCTGTTTAGTTTTTTCCAAACAAGATCACTACGCCATTTAATTGATTCGAAATCATTTATGAAATATTCATTCCTAACTTTCTTAAGTATCTTGTTCAGGCGGTTACGATAGGTTTTAAAGATATGCAAGTCGCCCATTTCCTTCGTTCTGATAAACTTATGGTAGAGTTTATTCTTTTTCCCTATCTTAAGCAGAAGATCAGGTGTGAGCCATGGTTTGCGGTTTTTTTTATTTCGCTTAAATGTCTTTATGGGAAAGCAAGCAGCGTAAATTGATTTCAGAATAGCAAGGAAGTCCTGATAAGCCAGGTTTGCGTCACGTTCCGAAAGAACAGTATCCCAGTGAGCTTCAGATGCACGCTGTCTAAAAGCGAGAAGGCTTTCCTCCGTGATCGCTTGATAAGAGAATGACTGTTTGTCTCTATTATTGAGCTTTCCTTTCAAACACAAGAATATCGGCAGATGATCACTGATGTCTGAGATAATTACACCACATTTAGATAACTTATTCACAACATTTGTTATGAACAGATCTTTAAGGGACGATGATCTAGCTGTTATGCGCGTTGGTAGCTGAATCATGTTAGAAAGCCCGCTAGCCTTTAATACTAAGTCAAAATTTTTCTTTGAATTATCATGAGCACACATATTTATGTTCATATCTCCACCACAGATCAGTGTAAGGTTTTTGTTGGAGACAAAAGAAAACAAGGATTCAAGAAAGTCGAAAAAAATAGGATTGCAACCCTGAGGAGGACGATAACAAACAACGAAAAGATAGTTTTCTGCAAGTATTGATATAACTTCATAATCTGCTGTGCTCCGAGTAAACTGTGGTAAGAGCTCAGGTTCATGTTCACTATTAATTAACAAACAGACGTCACCACCACGACCTGTATCACGATTTAAGAAGAATGTTTGATAGTTAGGAAACCTAGGAACTTCTGAATCATCCGTAGCCCAGGTTTCTGTTAACATAATGACATTGAATGTCACGTCTAATTGTTGTAGCAGGTTAGTTAAACTAGGTATTTTGTTTCTAATTGACTGGGCATTGACATGGAGGCATTTGAGAGACTTTAGAAAGGTTGTGCCAAGGTGACTCGTAAAGTCACTAGGGATAACATATGTATCTGAGACGGAAACCATTGTTAGCTAAACGGTAGGAAATAAAAACGCAAAATGGCTCAAACAAGCCTAGCAAGCTCACTTGCCTTAGATACAACAGTTGCCGTCGCGCCGTCAGTTTTTCTGATAAGAATTTTGCCATTGTTGTGCCAGACATACTTATAACCTGCACTCTTCGCCCATTCCTTCACGTGCCTCAAAAGTTCCCGGTTTCGCTTTGTCAAGTTTTCAAAGATCCGTATTTCTTCATTGGTACTGCTGTGTAGACGCCTTTTAGACCACCACAGATCCCTGATCTTTTGATTCGTGAATCGGCAGATGATACCAGGAATCCTATCCTTCCTTGACGGCAGTCGATGAACAGTGCACACATCGTTCTTGGATAACGGTGGCAGCTCATTTTTGGCGGCTAGTTCATTCATTTTAGCTAACAGGTTTTCGTTGTTTGTTTGCGCAATGCCATGAAATTCAAGATTCTGTCGTCTATTTCGCCATTCGAGGTCATCGAGCTGAAGCGTAAGACTTTCCAGCTTTCAGTCTTCTGTCTCAAGTTTTACGATTTTTATCCTCAAATCTTTGTTGTCACGTTCATTCTGCTCCGTACGGGATAACACCTCAGTCATCTTATCAGACATGAACTGAACTGACGCTTCAATGCCATCTACTGTCTCTTGTAGTGGCAATAACTCATCAAGTTTTGCATTCATGTTTCTAAGCATAGACCATACAGCCTGTAGGTTAGGCACTTCCGTTTTTGCAAGTTTTTCTGTGCGGGATTTTCCTGCTCTACATTGTTGACACTTCCAGTTGTTGCGGTATACCTCGCCCTTCGATTTCAATGTCGCCTCAGAAACGCCTGCACAGTTGCCAGCATGGTATACACCCTTGCACACACTACAGGATACGGTATCACTGGTCTTATCCAACTGCTCTTCGCAGTTGGAGCACTTCGTGACATCAGAGATCAGACATCAGAAGCGGTGCAGCGGTGGCGTAGAGGTAGAACACCCGCCTCGCGTGCAAGAGGTCCGTGGTTCGAATCCCGGTGCCGGCAATTTTCCACCGGATTAAAAAAAAAGGATCCGCGTGTTGATAAAATTGCATAAACAGGCCTGGAGTGTGGCCTGATCCCGGTGACCAGAACCGGTAACGCACTCCCTCACCAGAGCAGGATTGGCCACCCTGGTGCAGTACTTGGCCACAACCTCCTATATGAACAACACAATCAAACCCCGGCCCTCAGTCCCCAACAGCTGCGAAGCAACTGACCACGGCGGCGGTCAGACCTGCGACGCTGCAGAGGGTGCTAAGAATCACTGGCTCCGGACAGGCCGCCATTGGAATATGAACCTGGCAACGTTTAACGCCAGAACGTTATCTAGTGAGGCGAGTCTAGCAGTGCTATTGGAGGAATTAGAGGACACTAAATGGGATATCATAGGGCTCAGTGAAGTTAGGAGGCCAAAAGAAGCATATACAGTGCTAAAAAGCGGGCACGTCCTGTGCTACCGGGGCTTAGCGGAGAGAAGAGAACTAGGCGTCGGATTCCTGATTAATAAGAATATAGCTGGTAACATACAGGAATTCTATAGCATTAACGAGAGGGTGGCAGGTCTTGTTGTGAAACTTAATAAGAGGTACAAAATGAAGATTGTACAGGCCTACGCCCCTACATCCAGTCATGATGACCAGGAAGTCGAAAGCTTCTATGAAGACGTGGAATCGGCGATGGGTAGAGTGAAAACTAAATACACTATACTAATGGGCGACTTTAATGCCAATGTAGGCAAGAAGCAGGCTGGAGACAAGGCCGTGGGGGAATATGGCATAGGCACTAGGAATATCAGGGGAGGGTTATTAGTAGAGTTTGCGGAACAGCATAATATGAGGATAATGAATACCTTCTTCCGCAAGCGGGATAGCCGAAAGTGGACGTGGAGGAGCCCGAACGGCGAGACTAGAAATGAAATAGACTTCATACTCTGCGCTAACCCTGGCATCATACAAGATGTGGACGTGCTCGGCAAGGTGCGCTGCAGTGACCACAAGATGGTAAGAACTCGAATTAGCCTAGACCTGAGAAGGGAACGGAAGAAACTGGTACATAAGAAGCCGATCAATGAGTTAGCGGTAAGAGGGAAAATAGAGGAATTCCAGATCAGGCTACAGAACAGGTATTCGGCTTTAACTCATCAAGAGGACCGTAGTGTTGAAGCAATGAACGACAATCTCATGGGCATTATTAAGGAGTGCGCAATAGAAGTCGATGGTAACGCCGTTAGACAGGAAACCAGTAAGCTATCGCAGGAGACAAAAGATCTGATCAAGAAACGCCATTGTATGAAAGCCTCTAACCATACAGCTAGAATAGAACTGGCAGAACTTTCGAAGTTAATCAACAAGCGTAAGACAGCTGACATAAGGAAGTATAATATGGATAGAATTGAACATGCTCTCAGGAACGGAGGAAGCCTAAAAACAGTGAAGAAGAAACTGGGAATTGGCAAGAATCATATGTATGCGTTAAGAGACAAAGCCGGCAATATCATTACTAATATGGATGGGATAGTTCAAGTGGCTGAGGAGTTCTATAGAGATTTATACAGTACCAGTGGCACCCACGACGATAATAGAAGAGAAAATAGTCTAGACGAATTCGAAATCCCACAGGTAACGCCGGAAGAAGTAAAGAAAGCATTGGGAGATATGAAAAGGGGGAAGGCAGCTGGGGAGGATCAGGTAACAGCACATTTGTTGAAGGATGGTGGGCAGATTGTTCTACAGAAACTGGCCACCGTGTATAGGCAATGCCTCATAACGTCCAGCGTATCGGAATCTTCGAAAAACGCTAACATAATCCTAATCCATAAGAAAGGGGACGCCAAAGACTTGAAAAATTATAGACGGATCAGCCTACTGTCCGTTGCCTACAAACTATTTACTAAGGTAATCGCAAATAGAATCAGGAACACCTTAGACTTCTGTCAAGCAAAGGACCAGGCAGGATTCCGTAAAGACTACTCAACAATAGATCATATTCACTCTATCAATCAGGTGATAGAGAAATATGCGGAATATAACCAACCCTTATATATAGCTTTCATTGATTACGAGAAAGCATTTGATTCTGTCGAAACCTCAGCAGTCATGGAGGCATTACGGAATCAGGGTGTAGACGAGCCACATGTAAAAATACTGAAAAATATCTATAGCGGCTGCACAGCCACCGTAGTCCTCCATAAAGCAAGCAACAAAATCCCAATAAAGAAAGGCGTCAGGCAGGGAGATACGATCTCTCCAATGCTATTCACAGCGTGTTTACAGGAGGTATTCAGAGACCTGGATTGGGAAGAAATGGGGATTAAAGTTAATGGAGAATACCTTAGTAACTTGCGATTCGCTGATGATATTGCCTTGCTTAGTAACTCAGGGGACCAACTGCAATGCATGCTCACAGACCTGGAGAGGCAAAGCAGAAGAGTGGGTCTAAAAATTAATCTGCAGAAAACTAAAGTAATGTTTAACAGTCTCGGAAGAGAACAGCAATTTACAATAGGCAGCGAGGCACTGGAAGTCGTAAGTGAATACATCTACTTTGGGCAGGGAGTGACTGCGGATCCGGATCATGAGACGGAAATAATCAGAAGAATAAGAATGGGCTGGGGTGCGTTTGGCAGGCATTCTCAGATCATGAACAGCAGGTTGCCATTATCCCTCAAGAGAAAAGTGTATAATAGCTGTGTCTTACCAGTACTCACCTACGGGGCAGAAACCTGGAGGCTTACGAAAAGGGCTCTACTCAAATTGAGGACGACGCAACGAGCTATGGAAAGAAGAATGATAGGTGTAACATTAAGGGATAAGAAAAGAGCAGATTGGGTGAGGGAACAAACGCGAGTTAATGAGATCTTAGTTGAAATCAAGAAAAAGAAATGGGCATGGGCAGGACATGTAATGAGGAGGGAAGATAACCGATGGTCATTAAGGGTTACGGACTGGATTCCAAGGGAAGGGAAGCGTAGCAGAGGGCGGCAGAAAGTTAGGTGGGCGGATGAGATTAAGAAGTTTGCAGGGACGGCATGGCCACAATTAGTACATGACCGGGGTTGTTGGAGAAATATGGGAGAGGCCTTTGCCCTGCAGTGGGGGTGACCAGGCTGATGATGATGATGATGATGTGACATCAGACATAAGAACAAACTTTGGCAGCAGCAGTAGTAACAAGAGGAAATCAAAATAGAACGTGCAAGGTGAAGCACAAACCTGTAAAAGTACAGCAGCGGTTTTTAGAGCGTAGTTTCCGTGGCCACTGCTGCTGCCAATATGCCCTGCGCAGCCCGATGACGCCAATATGTAGGCGCTGATTGCAGCGCCAGCAGACGGGAGGTGTATCCACGAGCGGTGATGCGGCAAGGTGTCACACGCGCCGTCCACGTAAGCTGCCCATGTCATGGAAGCCAGCAACACCAGGTAGTATGCAGCAGCTCAGTTGCGCCGATGGAACACGCGTGAAACCAGCACGTGTCGTAGCGTAGATCCCTCCGTGCGCAGAGTAGTTCTTTAAAAGTACAGTAGCAGTTTTTAGAGCGTAGTTTCCGTGGCCACTACTGCTGCCAATATGCTGCTGACACCGTGACGTCACGACAGAGGAGAAACGGGGCTCCGTGCGGGGCTCCAACTCGCGCCGTCGCTCGCGGCGTCGCGGCGGTATATAAGCAGCTGCGCTTGCCTCTGCTAGACACTCACGAGGTGAGATGCTTCCTGGAGACAGAGCTGCTCATTGGAATGAGAAGCGAAGGTTGCGGCGTGCTACGAGACTGATGAAGAGCGGGAAGAACGTCTGGCCAAGCAAGGTGCTCAGTATGCGGCTCGGCGACAAGTTACTTACAAAGTTTAGCCACCAATATGCTTCGCATCTGACTAGGCTTAACCAAGCTAAGCCTCAGCCAATTTTTTGTTGCTGCGCGTAAAATAATAAAAAAAGAGTGCTTATGACCATATGTTACAAAGCCGCAAATTATATTCACCGACTTTTTCCAGGTTCAGGCAGTCAAGTTTGGGAACCGAGTGACCATTCAAAGGTGTGCAGCCTGCACTTTACGCCTGACGACCCCAAACCTGGCTTAAAGAGGAAAATCTTAAAACCTGGAGCAGTGCCATCCGTTTTTCCCCCTTCTCCTTCTCATCATGTTCCAGCCTTGCGGAAAAAGCGCTGTGCGCAAAAGCGGGCGCAGGTGCAAATCGTGCAGACTGCAATCCATGAAGACAAAAGGTCAGCGAGAATTATTAGTTTTACAAAGATCAAATTTATAATTGCTTGCATTACTCATTTCTTCATTTGGGTCGAACATATGCATATAAATCAAATAATTTTTTTATTATTATTCGCAGGAGAAAGCCTAGCGCACCACCATCACCAGACGAGGTAGCATCAGCGGCGTCTGTATCAGAAACGGCCCAAGATTTGCTGCATACATATACTCTACCAGATCAGCTGAATTCACCTTCCTCGCCACACGATGCCGATGTCGAAAACATTGCTTCTCCAGCACACATGGAACACAGTCCCTAAAAAACAATGGGGCGCTCGATGACATGTCAAACGAAGATAACACGCAAGAAGATGCGTTCACCAGCAAGTGCTACGAAGACGTTGCGCAGGAAATGTGAGAAATTGGAAAGAAGAAATGAAAATTTGAAGTCACAGCTTGCGCAGTTGAAAAAAGAATTTTTTAAGGACGCACTCGCCGAAGCTACTGGCGCAATCACGCTCATCATCATCATCAGCCTGGTTACGCCCACTGCAGGGCAAAGGCCTCTCCCATATATCTCCAACAACCCCGGTCATGTACTAATTGTGGCCATGCCGTCCCTGCAAACTTCTTAATCTCATCCGCCCACCTAACTTTCTGCCGTCCCCTGCTACGCTTCCCTTCCCTTGGAATCCAGTCCGTAACCCTTAATGACCATCGGTTATCTTCCCTCCTCATTACATGTCCTGCCCATGCCCATTTCTTTTTCTTGATTTCAACTAAGATGTCATTAACTCGCGTTTGTTCCCTCACCCAATCTGCTCTTTTCTTATCCCTTAACGTTACACCTATCATTCTTCTTTCCATAGCTCGTTGCGTCGTCCTCAATTTAAGTAGAACCCTTTTCGTAAGCCTCCAGGTTTCTGCCCCGTAGGTGAGTACTGGTAAGACACAGAACTTGAGACTGACTCCAACCAAATAACTGAAATTTATTAGCCCGACGTTTCGGAGCCCATTCGGCTCCTTCTTCAGGGGGTTGTTCTTCGGGGGGTGGCGGTGTGCCGCTTTTAAAGCATCTTTTTTGAAGAAAGGAGGGGGGGGGACACGGGAGGTGGGGAGACACTTCACAGACGGAAAGGTGGGGGGGAACAAAAGGAAAGGGGGGTGTGTTGTTGAGCGCTTCCATGGTGCTGGGATGACCGGTACTGGGGGAAGTGCTCGCGAGGGTGCCCTTGATGGGAGGCGGGGGGGGGGAGGTTACAGGGTCGCGCCGGCGTTCTGTGTTCGTGAAACAAGCGGGAGTCTATCTGGCTGTGCGTCCTTTTCTTCTTTTCGTCAGGTCGCCAAGGCCATGGACATACACCGACGGTGTATGTCCAACGTCGTTCTCGTGCTGTCTGATCCTTTCTTTTAGATTTTTGGTTTCCCCGATGTACGACGCCGGACAGTCGGCACAACTGATTTTGTAGACAATGCCTTGAGCTTTTTCTTTAGGTGGACGATCTTTAGGTGGACGACATCAGGACATTCAACCGTATTCGCAGCGCCGTCGCTGAACACTCTGAAGACGCCGACCACAAAATTGCTTTCAAGGAAACTGAAATCCTTCAAACAGAAACGAACTGGCGAAAGAGACTACTACTGGAGTCATGGCACATTCAAAATACGGGGAATAACATAAACCGCGTGAAGGGCAACCTACCGTCGGTGTATGTCCATGGCCTTGGCGACCTGACGAAAAGAAGAAAAGGACGCACAGCCAGATAGACTCCCGCTTGTTTCACGAACACAGAACGTCGGCGCGACCCTGTAACCTCCCCCCCCCCGCCTCCCGTCAAGGGCACCCTCGCGAGCACTTCCCCCAGCACCGGTTATCCCAGCACCATGGAAGCGCTCAACAACACACCCCCCTTTCCTTTTGTTCCCCCCCACCTTTCCGTCTGTGAAGTGTCTCCCCACCTCCCGTGTTCCCTCCCCTCCTTTCTTCAAAAAAGATGCTTTAAAAGCGGCACACCGCCACCCCCCGAAGAACAACCCCCTGAAGAAGGAGCCGAATGGGCTCCGAAACGTCGGGCTCCGAAACGTCGGGCTAGTAAATTTCAGTTATTTCAGTGGGCTCGTCGGCTGGCCGCCAGTCAACATGACCAACCCGTTGCTTTTTTACATGCAGTTTTTCCTGTTCGGCACGACAGCGGTCAGCGCATTACAAGATTCAAGGCCCTTGCTCATCACCGCGGCAGGTTTCTACGGAGACCGCGCATACGCACCGCCACACCATGAAGATCGCTGGGCGTCAATGCGTCCCGACCCATCGACATCATCAAGAGCGCATATAAGAAGCCAGCTGCCACCAGAACCTTCCAGTGGGCTCGTCGGCTGGCCGCCAGTCAAGATGACCAACCCGTCGCTTTTTTACATGCAGTTTTTCCTGTTCGGCACGACAGCGGTCAGCGCATTACAAGATTCAAGGCCCTTGCTCATAACCACGGCAGGTTTCTACGGAGACTGCGCATACGCACCGCCACACCATGAAGATCGCTGGGCGTCAATGCGTCCCGACCCATCGACATCATCAAGAGCGCATATAAGAAGCCAGCTGCCACCAGAACCTTCCAGTGGGCTCGTCGGCTGGCCGCCAGTCAACATGACCAACCCGTTGCTTTTTTACATGCAGGTCAGTAACAAAGCTTCTACTGTTAAATCCAGCGATAGATGTTTCATCCAGCTGACGTGCCCACGCAGCCTTTGTACGCTCTGTTTGGTTGTTCATGATTTTGTCTTCTCTCTTCTAATGCTTTCTGGGGACGTAGAGCCCAATCCTGGGCCTAGGGCTACGACCGATGAACTGTTAGTCGAACTACTTAATGGCCAGAAAAAAATAGAAAAACGGTTAGATGAAATTGAAATGAAACTAAAGGTGGTTAAGGAGTCGGCATTGGCTATTAAAGAAGTCAGCAAAAAAGTCTCTGGCCTCGAGAAAAGTGTGCAGAGGTTGCAGGAGAAATTTGTCGATCTAGAAGATCGTTCCAGAAGGAACAACCTTCTGGTTTTTGGGGTAAAAGAAACAGCTGCCGAAACTCATGATGATCTGAAGCAAGCTGTGTTAGAGGGCGTGTTTAAGAGCGTTCTCGGTGTGCAAGTTTCCTCGGCTGAACGACTTCATAGGATCGGGCGCAGACACGGGGCTAGACCACGCCCAGTCATAATCAAGCTTTTCGACCACCGCGAAAAAATAGCCGTACTACAGAATTGTTTCAAACTAAAAAACAAAGATATTTCGGTCTCGGAAGACTTCTCAGTGCCCACAAGACTTAAAAGAACGAAACTCTGGGATAGCGCCTCCGAAATTAGAGCTGCTGGGGGGAAAGTCCAACTAGTGTACGACAAAATTAGGATTAATGGCGAGCTATTCCAATGGGATGGCACAAGTGACAGAAGGATTCCCACAGGCAGACAACCTGAAGAAAGACACCAGCCACAATGAACCCAAGCAGATGCCCAAAAGCCGCTCCGTTTCATCAACCTTAACGCACGTAGCATCGTTAACAAAGCTGATGATATTGAAAGTATCATTTTAACACACAAGCCGCATATTCTTATAATCACGGAAACTTGGCTTCACCCCGATATCTCCGACGAGGAAGTAACACCACCAGGTTACGGAATTCATCGTAAAGATAGAAGTTCGCGCGGCGGTGGTGTTGCAATTATTTATCAACAGTCACTACACGTGTCTAGGTTACCTGATATACCTGCCATTGAGCGCGTGCTCATTAAAGTATATTTCGATGGGCACACTGTAATTGTAGGAGCCTTCTACCGTCCCCCTACTCAAGATAACTTCTTTCTCGAGCTTAACGAATTCCTTTGTTCTAGTAAAAGCTATTCTTGTAATGTCCTCCTGGGTGGTGATTTCAATATGCCTTCAATCGACTGGAGTACTGATTTTCCTGAGCCCCTTTCTAGTGCTGCTGAACCTTTTGTAGACCTCGTAGTATTCCATGATTTAGCTCAGTTAGTAAAAGAACCCACGCGCATTCAGAATGATACAGCTTCGATTTTAGATCTATTCCTTGTAAGCAATGCAGTGCTCAGTCGTGATCCCGAAGTACATATTTTCGACGGTATATCTGATCACAAACTGATATCTTTAACAGTTGAACTTGGACGTCCGACTGAAACCAGGAAAAAAAGGTGCCTCGTTCCAAACTTTTGCCGCGCTAAGGACGTTGATATATTGGACGCCATGGATAGGTCGCTAGATGATTTCATACTTCTTTCTGAATCGAGCACATGCTGTGTGAATGAGCTGTGGTGCTTCTTTAGGAACCTAGTCTTAAAATGCGTCAGGGACTTTGTTCCAATGAGACTAAGCATTCAACAGCGCACACGCCCATGGATTACAAAGGAAATAGTGCGGCTGGAACGAAAGGCTAAACGAATAAGAAAACAGCACCGTCAGTGTACCACAGAGGACAATGCCAGTAAACTTTCCAACATACGTCTGCAACTAAAGGCAAGCATTAAGAAAGCAAAGGAATACTATCAAAGTGTATCTTTGAAGAATTTTCTGCTGTCCTCCCCGGCAAAGTTCTGGCGTCATTTTTCTTCGAAAAAGCAACCCTTGTCTAGTTTCTGCATCGACGGGAATACCGTAACTGATAAAAGTTTGATAGCAAAGTCTTTCAATCAATTTTTCTGTTCGGTATTTACTGATGACGACGGTCGTAAACCAAGCTACCTTCCAGTTGATTGCCCGCCGATTGCAGATATCTCGGTGACCGAAGAAGGCATTTTATCTCTCTTGTTAAATTTGAACACAAAGAAATCGCCTGGAATGGACGGCATACCTACTGCCTTTCTCGTGAGATATGCCGAGTGGTGCTCAAAATATCTGTGCATCATATTTAGCAAGTCTTTATCGCGTGCGGAAGTTCCGGATGACTGGAAGTACACAAAGGTTACCCCGATACCCAAATCGGAAAACAGGTCGCTTATCACTTCATACAGACCAATTTCATTGTTACCCACATGTGGAAAAACCCTTGAGCATATTATATTTAAACATATTTCGGTCTTTCTTAATGACAACAATATCATTGATCCCAGGCAGCATGGGTTTCGGAAGGGACTGTCTACAACAACACAGCTACTGGAAACTGTCCACGAACTCGCAGCAGTTCTAGATAAACAGGGCCAAACTGATTTAATATTCATAGATTTCGAAAAAGCATTCGACCGTGTGTCTCACACTAAACTGCTGGTAAAGCTACAAACAATACTTAAAAATGATTCTTTGATTTCATGGATTTCAGCGTATCTGTCGTTAAGGCGGCAAAGTGTGTTTATTGACGGCGCGCTTTCTGGATCAGCACCGGTTCGATCGGGCATTCCACAGGGGTCCGTCCTTGGGCCTCTTTTCTTTCTAATCTTTGTCAATGACTTAATAAAAGAAGTAAACGTGAAAATACGTTTATTTGCAGATGACTGTATACTATATCAAGAAGTTAATAGCGTAAATGATCAGGTCCGCTTGAATTCTTCACTAGCCAAGGTAGAAGCGTGGTGTGCCACATGGCAAATGAATATTAATGCAAAGAAACCGGTTGCTATGTCAGTAACACGAAAACGCCACCCCTTAAAATTTTCTTACAGTTTCAGTGGTAATAATATATCTACGGTTAGTAGCTACAGATACTTAGGCCTCGTAATTTCATCCGACCTTAGATGGAACGATCACATATCTTATATTTCAAGAAAGGCAATGCGCCAACTTGGTTATTTGAGAAGGTCGCTCCGACAGTCCACACAAGAAATCCGTCTTTTAGCGTACAAAACGTATATTAGGCCAATTCTTGAGTACGCCTCGGTAGTGTGGGACCCGTACACCCTGAAGAACATTACTCAATTGGAAAATATTCAAAGAAAATCTGTTAGATTCGTGTTTAACTGTTATAGCTGGCACGTATCTCCGACAGTTCTTATTAATGAAATCAACCTGGAAACATTAAAATTAAGGCGATATAGGGACCGTCTCAAATACATGTATTTACTTTACCATGATATGCTGGGGATAGATAAGGATGTGTATATTACTTTAGTTACTAGGCGTGCAACACGATCTAATCATCAGAAGAAAATAAAGGAATTTTCTTGCAGAACAAACGTATTTAAAAACACATTTTTTCCTCGTACGATAGGTGAGTGGAACGCACTCTCTGCGAGTACAGTGGAATGCCCGACCGTCCAGTCATTCTGCAACCAGCTGAATAGCATTTAGACGATGGTATATATATATATATATATATATGTATGTATGAATGTAATTTTTCTTTTTCTTTTTTGATTTACAATATACGGAAATGCTATTTTCGCTTGCCTGTTATTGCTATTTGTAGATTTCTTGCTGCTCAACCTACCGAGCATGCGCGATGTCTTTCAGCATACCAGTATGAATGCGACTTCTCGTTATCAATATCCCGTTGTTATCAATATGCTCTGTACAGCTTTTGCGGTTCAGCGAATATCCATATTTTAAAATATATTGAAATTTTGTAATGCTTTTTTCGTTGGAATTGCTCTGTACGGCTTGTGCGGATCATGGAATATGTCTGTTGCAATGTATTGAATTCTTGTTTCGTTGGAATGCTCTGTACGGCTTGTGCGGATCATGGAATATGTCTATTGCAATGTATTGAATTCTTGTAATGATTTTTGCTGTTAACTTTTGTTTTGTTCATCTGTATATCGTACTGTCCACTCCTGCCCAAGGCCTAAGGCCGGCAGTATCCTGTAAATAAATAAATAAATTTGGTTGGAGTCAGTCTCAAGTTCTAATCAATTTCCCAACCAGACAGGCAATTCTGTCGAAATGTTTAGCTGGTAAGACACAGCTATTATACACTTTTCTCTTGAGGGATAATGGCAACCTGCTGTTCATGATCTGAAAATGCCTGCCAAACGCAGCCCAGCCCATTCTCATTCTTCTGATTATTTCTGTCTCATGATCCGGATCCGCAGTCACTACCTGCCCTAAGTAGATGTATTCCCTTACGACTTCCAGTGCCTCGCTGCCTATTGTAAACTGCTGTTCTCTTCCGAGACTGTTAAACATTACTTTAGTTTTCTGCAGATTAATTTTTAGACCCACTCTTCTGCTTTGCCTCTCCAGGTCAGTGAGCATGCATTGCAGTTGGTCCCCTGAGTTACTAAGCAAGGCAATATCATCAGCGAATCGCAAGTTACTAAGGTATTCTCCATTAACTTTTATCCCCATTTCTTCCCAATCCAGGTCTCTGAATACCTCCTGTCACGCTACAATCACGCTACAGGTATACATCTACGTCTGGGGGCCTATATACTGTAAAATCCTTAAAATCACGCGCTATTTATTTACGCAAATTTCGCGATTGAAAAATGCCGCGAAATTTAAGGGCAGACGAAAATTTTGGCAAGAAATAAGGACGCTATGTCGGAAACTAAAAAATTATATTGCCCACTAGATCTGCTGGCTGCAGGCACGCCTAAGTACTGGTCCAATGAGAACTTACGCATGAAGTACATGCGTTATTGAATTTAAGTCATATGTACAAGTCTGAACAGAGTGGACTGTTTCGGAGAGGCAGAAATGGTTAAAAGGAAATGACAAGGAATTCTCGCGGTCCACTGTGCCGTATGTAACAAACCTGAAGTTTCGCTTACTTTATAAGTGCGAAGGTTTAGTAGCCGTGAACATGTCCCAGGTCCCCAATTCATGAACAGATGGGGGCGCGAAATGAGGTTTTGCAGTAAATTACTTTATTTGTTCTTGTACGTTTTACACGTTTTTGACTAGAACTTCATTTATTTTCAGGAAAAGCTGGACAAGAACGATCAGAAAGCTATATTTTTAAAGGAGCAGCTGCAATGCCTGAATGAAAAAAAACACCACTAGACAGAAGCCACAATCCGACAGGCAATACTGTGGCATGCAAAGTCACCATGTGGCTATGAAATGCTGCGGCGGTCATGATGTCTCACTCTTCCAAGCCGTACGACATTCAAGCGCTACGCAGGGTGCTGCAACGGCGAAGTTGTTTCTTCACTAATGAAACAAAGATTGCAGCAAGAAAGCGCACGCCTGTCCGAACGAATTATATTTCCAGATGGAAATATAATTTAATACATTATACAAGACAATAATTAACGAAGAAAGTACCTAACGTGAGTGCTTGGCTGACCATAGGCCATTGTTATCACCCCAGAACGAAACGCGAACAGGAAGGGAAAGAAAGTCCTAGCTAGCTAAGCCACATTATCTCAAAGCGAAACGTACGTGTAGTCGAGACGTGGCTAAGCGATAAGGGCGTTCTGGCACCAGTGCACCGAAGCTGTGAGAACCACCTCAGTGTCATATATGGATAACGGCTAATGAGGTACTTTCTGATGGTCACTTTTCGAGTCCGCATGACTGTACGTTGCATAATTTCAGTTTGCGACAACGCGCTTATTTGCACTCATCGAACTAAAGATAGTGGGTGCGTAACAGCTGTCCATTTGATATATTGTTTAGCCCGCCCGGACTTCTTTCTTTCTTTCTTTCTTTCTTTCTTTCTTTCTTTCTTTCTTTCTTTCTTTCTTTCTTTCTTTCTTTCTTTCTTTCTTTCTTTCTTTCTTTCTTTCTTTCTTTCTTTCTTTCTTTCTTTTTTTTTTCTTTCCTTCTTTCTTTCTTTCTTTCTTTCTTTCTTTCTTTCTTTCTTTCTTTCTTTCTTTCTGTATTTGTGCTGTGCGCAATCACGTTCCTTGGACGAATTATCTGATGGAATGAAATGCGATTTCCTTTTTTACTAAAAGATGGGTTCCTTAGTCGTGGATGAAATGTCGCTAAAGCAGGCTGCGACATACGAAAGAAAGGCAGACAGGATTCATGGACTAATTGAAATGGGAGGTCTGGAGAAGGAACTCGGAATTGAAAATGAACTGGCCACACACCTTCTCACTTTTGTGTTTGTCGGGCTGTCGACGCACTACACGTAAGATTATCATTACTTTTACTAGCGCAATTCCAAAGGCTTCCATTGCGATGAAAAGGTCGCCATGATATAAGACATACCATTTCAACTTCTTTGAACAATATAAGATTCGGAAAGAACTACCTGAAAATTTAGCGTGGAATAGTGATTTAACGAAATATCCAGCGCCTTTGTATTTTTCAGCTTCCCGGTCGGATATTACTTCACGCAATCTATAAAAGGGGATCAAATGCACCGACTAGCACTCCAAGTCATGAGGTCCATTGAAGAAGCAGGTTTTCAAGTTCTCCGACTTGTAGCCGACAACCACGCATCTAACTGCAAGATGTTTGCCATATTCGGAAGTGGTCAAATAATTCCAGTCGTGCCGTAAGTTGTTCGGTGTACTTGCTTGGACTTCCCGTTTCAGCACAGCGTATGTCTGGGAGATTTGTAAATATGAGTCAACACTGATGCTCAGTTTATATTATAGAAAACTTATTCAGACTAGCCGTAGTTAATTTATGTAGAGCACATGTATCATATGTTGTAATGTTGTACGAGCGCAAGTATATAATTAAGAAATTAATGCTTTTGTCAATACCATCTTTCGCAATACGCGCAGCGCTGATCGCATGACTTTAGAAATAAACCAAGATCTACACGCCTGAGTTTCAGGCTGCGTGTACATTTGTATTAGTGAACTGGAAAAATTAACAGCTAGACAGTGGGAGCCTGAAAACCATTGAATATTAATTTGTAGAACCACCACGTGACGAAAAGAGTTTCATCCATAGATATTGCTAACTGAAGTGCACGCATCATCGGCAAGGCTTTCAGATGCGTTTCTGAGAAGCAACATCACAAAATAAATAAATAAATAAATAAATAAATATAAATATATATATATATATATATATATATATATATATATATATATATATATATATATATATATATATATATATATATATATATATATATATATTCAGTGAAGTAGACGCGCGTATGAAGCGGTTTATTGACGTTTCGGCCGGGGTCCGGCCTTCATCAGAAAATTTCTGATGAAGGCCGGACCCCGGCCGAAACGTCAATAAACCGCTTCATACGCGCGTCTACTTCACTGAATATTTACCCGGACCCAGAACTGCTTTTTTTCTGGTATATATATATATATATATATATATATATATATATATATATATATATATATATATATATATATATCATCAGCCTGGTTACGCCCACTGCAGGGCAAAGGCCTCTCCCATATTTCTCCAACAACCCCGGTAATGTACTAATTGTGGCCATGTCGTCCCTGCAAACTCCTTAATCTCATCCAATCGCCTAACTTTCTGCCACCCCCTGCTACGCTTCCCTTCCCTTGGAATCCCGTCCGTAACCCTTAGTGTCCATCGGTTATCTTCCCTGCTCATTACATGTCCTGCCCATGCCCATTTCGTTTTCTTGATTTCAACTAAGATGTCATTAACTCGCGTTTGTTCCCTCACCCAATCTGCTCTTTTCTTATCCCTTAACGTTACACGCATCATTCTTCTTTCCATAGCTCGTTGCGTCGTCCTCAATTTAAGTAGAACCCTTTTCGTAAGCCTCCGATTTCTGCCCCGTAGGTGAGCGCTGGTAAGACACATTTATTAAACACTTTTCTCTTGAGGGATAATGGCAAACTGCTGTTTATGATCTGAGAATGCCTGTCAAACGCGCCCAAGCCCATTCATATTTTTCTGATTATTTCAGTCTCATGATCCGAATCCACGGTCACTACCTGCCCTAAGTAGATGTATTCCCTTATGACTTCCAGTGCCTCGCTTCCTATTGTAAATTGCTGTTCTCTTCCGAGACTGTTAAACATTACTTTAGTTTTCTGCAGATTAATTTTTAGACCCACTCTTCTGCTTTGCCTCTCCAAGTCAGTGAGCATGCATTGCAATTGGTCTCCTGAGTTACTAAGCAAGGCAATATCATCAGCGAATCGCAAGTTACTAAGGCATTCTCCATTAACTTTTATCCCAAAGTCTTCCCAATCCAGGTCTCTGAAAAGCATGCCGATGCTACTCTTTTTAGCACCCGCACATGGATTCGTGCCAAAACGCGTTTTAGGCATGCATATGCATCTTTTGGTAGACGCGATTGCAGTTTTCTGCAAAACCACACGATATGCATGCAAATGGTGCTTTTGGCAGAACGCGCACGAGGATTTCTACCAAACGACGTGAAAAGCATGCCAATGCTGCTCTTTTTAGAACCCGCACATGGATTTGTGCCAAAACGCGTTTTAAGCATGCATATGCATCTTTTGGTAGACGCGATTGCAGTTTTCTGCAAAACCACACGATATGCATGCAAATGGTGCTTTTGGCAGAACCCGCACGTGGAATTCTACAAAACGACGTGAAAAGCATGCCGATGCTGCTCTTTTAAGCACCCGCACATGGATTTGTGCCAAAACGCGTTTTAAGCATGCATATGCATCTTTTGGTAGACGCGATTGAAGTTTTCTGCAAAACCACACGATATGCATGCAAATGCTGCTTTTGGCAGAACGCGCACGTGGATTTCTACCAAACGACATGAAAAGCATGCCGATGCTCCTCTTTTTAGCACCCGCACATGGATTCGTGCCAAAACGCGTTTAAGCATCCATATGCATCTTTTGTAGACGCGATTGCAGTTTTCTGCAAAACCACATGATATGCATGCAAATGGAGCTTTTGGCAGAACGCGCACGTGGATTTCTACCAAACGACGTGAAAAGCATGCCGATGCTGCTCTTTTTAGCACCCGCACATGGATTTGTGCCAAAACGCGTTTTAAGCATGCATATGCATCTTTTGGTAGACGCGATTGCAGTTTTCTGCAAAACCACACGATATGCATGCAAATGGCGCTTTTGGCAGAACGCGCGTGTGGATTTCTACCAAACGACGTGAAAAGCATGCCAATGCTGCTCTTTTTAGAACCCGCACATGGATTTGTGCCAAAACGCGTTTTAAGCATGCATATGCATCTTTTGGTAGACGCGATTGCAGTTTTCTGCAAAACCACACGATATGCATGCAAATGGTGCTTTTGGCAGAACCCGCACGTGGAATTCTACCAAACGACGTGAAAAGCATGCCGATGCTGCTCTTTTAAGCACCCGCACATGGATTTGTGCCAAAACGCGTTTTAAGCATACATATGCATCTTTTGGTAGACGCGATTGCAGTTTTCTGCAAAACCACACGATATGCATGCAAATGCTGCTTTTGGCAGAACGCGCACGTAGATTTCTACCAAACGACATGAAAAGCATGCCGATGCTCCTCTTTTTAGCACCCGCACATGAATTCGTGCCAAAACGCGTTTAAGCATGCATATGCATCTTTTGGTAGACGCGATTGCAGTTTTCTGCAAAACCACACGATATGCATGCAAATAGAGCTTTTGGCAGAACGCGCACGTGGATTTCTACCAAACGACGTGAAAAGCATGCCGATGCTGCTCTTTTTAGCACCCGCACATGGATTTGTGCCAAAACGCGTTTTAAGCATGCATATGCATCTTTTGGTAGATGCGATTGGAGTTTTCTGCAAAACCACACGATATGCATGCAAATGGTGCTTTTGGCAGAACGCGCACGTGGATTTCTACCAAACTACGTGAAAAGCATGCCGATGCTGCTCTTTTTAGCACCCGCACATGGATTTGTGCCAAAACACGTTTTAAGCATGCATATGCATCTTTTGGAAGACGCGATTGCAGTTTTCTGCAAAACCACACGATATGCATGCAAATGGCGCTTTTGGCAGAACGCGCGTGTGGATTTCTACCAAACGACGTGAAAAGCATGCCAATGCTGCTCTTTTTAGAACCCGCACATGGATTTGTGCCAAAACGCGTTTTAAGCATGCATATGCATCTTTTGGTAGACGCGATTGCAGTTTTCTGCAAAACCACACGATATGCATGCAAATGGTGCTTTTGGCAGAACGCGCACGTGGATTTCAACCAAACGTCGTGAAAAGCATGCCGATGCTGCTCTTTTTAGCACCCGCACATGGATTCGTGCCAAAACGCGTTTTAAGCATGCATATGCATCTTTTGGTAGACGCGATTGCAGTTTTCTGCAAAACCACACGATATACATGCAAATGGTGCTTTTGGCAGAACGCGCACGTAGATTTCTACCAAACGACGTGAAAAGCATGCCGATGCTGCTCTTTTTAGCACCCGCACATGGATTTGTGCCAAAACGGGTTTTAAGCATGCATATGCATCTTTTGGGAGACGCGATTGCAGTTTTCTGCAAAACCACACGATTTGCATGCAAATGGTGCTTTTGGCAGAACGCGCACGTGGATTTCTACCAAACGACGGGAAAAGCACGCCGATGCTGCTCTTTTTAGCACCCGCACATGGATTTGTGCCAAAACGCGTTTTAAGCATGCATATGCCTCTTTTGATAGACGCGATTGCAGTTTTCTGCAAAACCACACGATATGCATGCAAATGGTGCTTTTGGCAGAACGCGCACGTGGATTTTAACCAAACGACGTGAAAAGCATGCCGATGCTGCTATTTTTAGCACCCGCACATGGATTCGTGCCAAAACGCGTTTTAAGCATGCATATGCATCTTTTGGTAGACGCGATTGCAGTTTCCTGCAAAACCACACGATATGCATGCAAATGGTGCTTTTGGCAGAACGCGCACGTGGATTTCTACCAAACGACGTGAAAAGCATGCTGATGCTGCTCTTTTTAGCACCCGCACATGGATTCGTGCCAAAACGCATTTTAAGGATGCATATGCATCTTTTGGTAGACGCGATTGCAGTTTCCTGCAAAACCACACGATATGCATGCAAATGGTGTTTTTGGCAGAACGCGCACGTGGATTTCTACCAAACGACGTGAAAAGCATGCCGATGCTGCTCTTTTTAGCAGCCGCACATGGATTTGTGCCAAAACGCGTTTTAAGCATGCATATGCCTCTTTTGATAGACGCGATTGCAGTTTTCTGCAAAACCACACGATATGCATGCAAATGGTGCTTTTGGCAGAACGCGCACGTGGATTTCTACCAAACGACGTGAAAAGCATGCCGATGCTGCTCTTTTTAGCACCCGCACATGGATTCGTGCCAAAACGCGTTTTAAGCATGCATATGCATCTTTTGGTAGACGCGATTGCAGTTTCCTGCAAAACCACACGATATGCATGCAAATGGTGCTTTTGGCAGAACGCGCACGTGGATTTCTACCAAACGACGTGAAAAGCATGCCGATGCTGCTCTTTTTAGCACCCGCACATGGATTAGTGCCAAAACGCATTTTAAGGATGCATATGCATCTTTTGGTAGACGCGATTGCAGTTTCCTGCAAAACCACACGATATGCATGCAAATGGTGCTTTTGGCAGAACGCGCACGTGGATTTCTACCAAACGACGTGAAAAGCATGCCGATGCTGCTCTTTTTAGCACCCGCACATGGATTCGTGCCAAAACGCGTTTTAAGCATGCATATGCATCTTTTGGTAGACGCGATTGCCGTTTCCTGCAAAACCACACGATATGCATGCAAATGGTGCTTTTGGCAGAACGCGCACGTGGATTTCTACCAAACGACGTGAAAAGCATGCCGATGCTGCTCTTTTTAGCACCCGCACATGGATTCGTGCCAAAACGCATTTTAAGGATGCATATGCATCTTTTGGTAGACGCGATTGCAGTTTCCTGCAAAACCACACGATATGCATGCAAATGGTGCTTTTGGCAGAACGCGCACGTGGATTTCTACCAAACGACGTGAAAAGCATGCCGATGCTGCTCTTTTTAGCACCCGCAGATGGATTCGTGCCAAAACGCCTTTTAAGCATGCATATGCATCTTTTCGTAGACGCGATTGCAGTTTTCTGCAAAACCACACGATATGCATGCAAATGGCGCTTTTGGCAGAACGCGCGTGTGGATTTATACCAAACGACGTGAAAAGCATGCCAATGCTGCTCGTTTTAGAACCGGCACATGGATTTGTGCCAAAACGCGTTTTAAGCATGCATATGCAACTTTTGGTAGACGCGCATGCAGTTTTCTGCAAAACCACACGATATGCATGCAAATGGTGCTTTTGGCTGAACGCGCGTGTGGATTTCTACCAAACGACGTGAAAAGCATGCCGATGCTGCTCTTTTAAGCACCCGCACATGGATTCGTGCCAAAACGCGTTTTAGGCATGCATATGCATCTTTTGGTAGACGCGATTGCAGCTTCCTGCAAAACCACACGATATATATGCAAATGGCGCTTTTGGCAGAACGCGCGTGTGGATTTCTACCAAACGACGTGAAAAGCATGCCAATGCTGCTCTTTTTAGAACCCGCACATGGATTTGTGCCAAAACGCGTTTTAAGCATGCATATGCATCTTTTGGTAGACGCGATTGCAGTTTTCTGCAAAACCACACGATATGCATGCAAATGGTGCTTTTGGCAGAACCCGCACGTGGAATTCTACAAAACGACGTGAAAAGCATGCCGATGCTGCTCTTTTAAGCACCCGCACATGGATTTGTGCCAAAACGCGTTTTAAGCATGCATATGCATCTTTTGGTAGACGCGATTGAAGTTTTCTGCAAAACCACACGATATGCATGCAAATGCTGCTTTTGGCAGAACGCGCACGTGGATTTCTACCAAACGACATGAAAAGCATGCCGATGCTCCTCTTTTTAGCACCCGCACATGGATTCGTGCCAAAACGCGTTTAAGCATCCATATGCATCTTTTGGTAGACGCGATTGCAGTTTTCTGCAAAACCACATGATATGCATGCAAATGGAGCTTTTGGCAGAACGCGCACGTGGATTTCTACCAAACGACGTGAAAAGCATGCCGATGCTGCTCTTTTTAGCACCCGCACATGGATTTGTGCCAAAACGCGTTTTAAGCATGCATATGCATCTTTTGGTAGACGCGATTGCAGTTTTCTGCAAAACCACACGATATGCATGCAAATGGCGCTTTTGGCAGAACGCGCGTGTGGATTTCTACCAAACGACGTGAAAAGCATGCCAATGCTGCTCTTTTTAGAACCCGCACATGGATTTGTGCCAAAACGCGTTTTAAGCATGCATATGCATCTTTTGGTAGACGCGATTGCAGTTTTCTGCAAAACCACACGATATGCATGCAAATGGTGCTTTTGGCAGAACCCGCACGTGGAATTCTACCAAACGACGTGAAAAGCATGCCGATGCTGCTCTTTTAAGCACCTGCACATGGATTTGTGCCAAAACGCGTTTTAAGCATACATATGCATCTTTTGGTAGACGCGATTGCAGTTTTCTGCAAAACCACACGATATGCATGCAAATGCTGCTTTTGGCAGAACGCGCACGTAGATTTCTACCAAACGACATGAAAAGCATGCCGATGCTCCTCTTTTTAGCACCCGCACATGAATTCGTGCCAAAACGCGTTTAAGCATGCATATGCATCTTTTGGTAGACGCGATTGCAGTTTTCTGCAAAACCACACGATATGCATGCAAATAGAGCTTTTGGCAGAACGCGCACGTGGATTTCTACCAAACGACGTGAAAAGCATGCCGATGCTGCTCTTTTTAGCACCCGCACATGGATTTGTGCCAAAACGCGTTTTAAGCATGCATATGCATCTTTTGGTAGATGCGATTGGAGTTTTCTGCAAAACCACACGATATGCATGCAAATGGTGCTTTTGGCAGAACGCGCACGTGGATTTCTACCAAACTACGTGAAAAGCATGCCGATGCTGCTCTTTTTAGCACCCGCACATGGATTTGTGCCAAAACACGTTTTAAGCATGCATATGCATCTTTTGGAAGACGCGATTGCAGTTTTCTGCAAAACCACGCGATATGCATGCAAATGGCGCTTTTGGCAGAACGCGCGTGTGGATTTCTACCAAACGACGTGAAAAGCATGCCAATGCTGCTCTTTTTAGAACCCGCACATGGATTTGTGCCAAAACGCGTTTTAAGCATGCATATGCATCTTTTGGTAGACGCGATTGCAGTTTTCTGCAAAACCACACGATATGCATGCAAATGGTGCTTTTGGCAGAACGCGCACGTGGATTTCAACCAAACGTCGTGAAAAGCATGCCGATGCTGCTCTTTTTAGCACCCGCACATGGATTCGTGCCAAAACGCGTTTTAAGCATGCATATGCATCTTTTGGTAGACGCGATTGCAGTTTTCTGCAAAACCACACGATATACATGCAAATGGTGCTTTTGGCAGAACGCGCACGTAGATTTCTACCAAACGACGTGAAAAGCATGCCGATGCTGCTCTTTTTAGCACCCGCACATGGATTTGTGCCAAAACGGGTTTTAAGCATGCATATGCATCTTTTGGGAGACGCGATTGCAGTTTTCTGCAAAACCACACGATTTGCATGCAAATGGTGCTTTTGGCAGAACGCGCACGTGGATTTCTACCAAACGACGGGAAAAGCACGCCGATGCTGCTCTTTTTAGCACCCGCACATGGATTTGTGCCAAAACGCGTTTTAAGCATGCATATGCCTCTTTTGATAGACGCGATTGCAGTTTTCTGCAAAACCACACGATATGCATGCAAATGGTGCTTTTGGCAGAACGCGCACGTGGATTTCTACCAAACGACGTGAAAAGCATGCCGATGCTGCTATTTTTAGCACCCGCACATGGATTCGTGCCAAAACGCGTTTTAAGCATGCATATGCATCTTTTGGTAGACGCGATTGCAGTTTCCTGCAAAACCACACGATATGCATGCAAATGGTGCTTTTGGCAGAACGCGCACGTGGATTTCTACCAAACGACGTGAAAAGCATGCTGATGCTGCTCGTTTTAGCACCCGCACATGGATTCGTGCCAAAACGCATTTTAAGGATGCATATGCATCTTTTGGTAGACGCGATTGCAGTTTCCTGCAAAACCACACGATATGCATGCAAATGGTGTTTTTGGCAGAACGCGCACGTGGATTTCTACCAAACGACGTGAAAAGCATGCCGATGCTGCTCTTTTTACCACCCGCACATGGATTTGTGCCAAAACGCGTTTTAAGCATGCATATGCCTCTTTTGAAAGACGCGATTGCAGTTTTCTACAAAACCACACGATATGCATGCAAATGGTGCTTTTGGCAGAACGCGCACGTGGATTTCTACCAAACGACGTGAAAAGCATGCCGATGCTGCTCTTTTTAGCACCCGCACATGGATTCGTGCCAAAACGCGTTTTAAGCATGCATATGCATCTTTTGGTAGACGCGATTGCAGTTTCCTGCAAAACCACACGATATGCATGCAAATGGTGCTTTTGGCAGAACGCGCACGTGGATTTCTACCAAACGACGTGAAAAGCATGCCGATGCTGCTCTTTTTAGCACCCGCATATGGATTAGTGCCAAAACGCATTTTAAGGATGCATATGCATCTTTTGGTAGACGCGATTGCAGTTTCCTGCAAAACCACACGATATGCATGCAAATGGTGCTTTTGGCAGAACGCGCACGTGGATTTCTACCAAACGACGTGAAAAGCATGCCGATGCTGCTCTTTTTAGCACCCGCACATGGATTCGTGCCAAAACGCGTTTTAAGCATGCATATGCATCTTTTGGTAGACGCGATTGCCGTTTCCTGCAAAACCACACGATATGCATGCAAATGGTGCTTTGGCAGAACGCGCACGTGGATTTCTACCAAACGACGTGAAAAGCATGCCGATGCTGCTCTTTTTAGCACCCGCACATGGATTCGTGCCAAAACGCATTTTAAGGATGCATATGCATCTTTTGGTAGACGCGATTGCAGTTTCCTGCAAAACCACACGATATGCATGCAAATGGTGCTTTTGGCAGAACGCGCACGTGGATTTCTACCAAACGACGTGAAAAGCATGCCGATGCTGCTCTTTTTAGCACCCGCAGATGGATTCGTGCCAAAACGCCTTTTAAGCATGCATATGCATCTTTTCGTAGACGCGATTGCAGTTTTCTGCAAAACCACACGATATGCATGCAAATGGCGCTTTTGGCAGAACGCGCGTGTGGATTTATACCAAACGACGTGAAAAGCATGCCAATGCTGCTCGTTTTAGAACCGGCACATGGATTTGTGCCAAAACGCGTTTTAAGCATGCATATGCAACTTTTGGTAGACGCGCATGCAGTTTTCTGCAAAACCACACGATATGCATGCAAATGGTGCTTTTGGCTGAACGCGCGTGTGGATTTCTACCAAACGACGTGAAAAGCATGCCGATGCTGCTCTTTTAAGCACCCGCACATGGATTCGTGCCAAAACGCGTTTTAGGCATGCATATGCATCTTTTGGTAGACGCGATTGCAGTTTTCTGCAAAACCACACGATATGCATGCAAATGGCGCTTTTGGCAGAACGCGCGTGTGGATTTCTACCAAACGACGTGAAAAGCATGCCAATGCTGCTCTTTTTAGAACCCGCACATGGATTTGTGCCAAAACGCGTTTTAAGCATGCATATGCATCTTTTGGTAGACGCGATTGCAGTTTTCTGCAAAACCACACGATATGCATGCAAATGGTGCTTTTGGCAGAACCCGCACGTGGAATTCTACAAAACGACGTGAAAAGCATGCCGATGCTGCTCTTTTAAGCACCCGCACATGGATTTGTGCCAAAACGCGTTTTAAGCATGCATATGCATCTTTTGGTAGACGCGATTGAAGTTTTCTGCAAAACCACACGATATGCATGCAAATGCTGCTTTTGGCAGAACGCGCACGTGGATTTCTACCAAACGACATGAAAAGCATGCCGATGCTCCTCTTTTTAGCACCCGCACATGGATTCGTGCCAAAACGCGTTTAAGCATCCATATGCATCTTTTGTAGACGCGATTGCAGTTTTCTGCAAAACCACATGATATGCATGCAAATGGAGCTTTTGGCAGAACGCGCACGTGGATTTCTACCAAACGACGTGAAAAGCATGCCGATGCTGCTCTTTTTAGCACCCGCACATGGATTTGTGCCAAAACGCGTTTTAAGCATGCATATGCATCTTTTGGTAGACGCGATTGCAGTTTTCTGCAAAACCACACGATATGCATGCAAATGGCGCTTTTGGCAGAACGCGCGTGTGGATTTCTACCAAACGACGTGAAAAGCATGCCAATGCTGCTCTTTTTAGAACCCGCACATGGATTTGTGCCAAAACGCGTTTTAAGCATGCATATGCATCTTTTGGTAGACGCGATTGCAGTTTTCTGCAAAACCACACGATATGCATGCAAATGGTGCTTTTGGCAGAACCCGCACGTGGAATTCTACCAAACGACGTGAAAAGCATGCCGATGCTGCTCTTTTAAGCACCCGCACATGGATTTGTGCCAAAACGCGTTTTAAGCATACATATGCATCTTTTGGTAGACGCGATTGCAGTTTTCTGCAAAACCACACGATATGCATGCAAATGCTGCTTTTGGCAGAACGCGCACGTAGATTTCTACCAAACGACATGAAAAGCATGCCGATGCTCCTCTTTTAGCACCCGCACATGAATTCGTGCCAAAACGCGTTTAAGCATGCATATGCATCTTTTGGTAGACGCGATTGCAGTTTTCTGCAAAACCACACGATATGCATGCAAATAGAGCTTTTGGCAGAACGCGCACGTGGATTTCTACCAAACGACGTGAAAAGCATGCCGATGCTGCTCTTTTTAGCACCCGCACATGGATTTGTGCCAAAACGCGTTTTAAGCATGCATATGCATCTTTTGGTAGATGCGATTGGAGTTTCTGCAAAACCACACGATATGCATGCAAATGGTGCTTTTGGCAGAACGCGCACGTGGATTTCTACCAAACTACGTGAAAAGCATGCCGATGCTGCTCTTTTTAGCACCCGCACATGGATTTGTGCCAAAACACGTTTTAAGCATGCATATGCATCTTTTGGAAGACGCGATTGCAGTTTTCTGCAAAACCACACGATATGCATGCAAATGGCGCTTTTGGCAGAACGCGCGTGTGGATTTCTACCAAACGACGTGAAAAGCATGCCAATGCTGCTCTTTTTAGAACCCGCACATGGATTTGTGCCAAAACGCGTTTTAAGCATGCATATGCATCTTTTGGTAGACGCGATTGCAGTTTTCTGCAAAACCACACGATATGCATGCAAATGGTGCTTTTGGCAGAACGCGCACGTGGATTTCAACCAAACGTCGTGAAAAGCATGCCGATGCTGCTCTTTTTAGCACCCGCACATGGATTCGTGCCAAAACGCGTTTTAAGCATGCATATGCATCTTTTGGTAGACGCGATTGCAGTTTTCTGCAAAACCACACGATATACATGCAAATGGTGCTTTTGGCAGAACGCGCACGTAGATTTCTACCAAACGACGTGAAAAGCATGCCGATGCTGCTCTTTTTAGCACCCGCACATGGATTTGTGCCAAAACGGGTTTTAAGCATGCATATGCATCTTTTGGGAGACGCGATTGCAGTTTTCTGCAAAACCACACGATTTGCATGCAAATGGTGCTTTTGGCAGAACGCGCACGTGGATTTCTACCAAACGACGGGAAAAGCACGCCGATGCTGCTCTTTTTAGCACCCGCACATGGATTTGTGCCAAAACGCGTTTTAAGCATGCATATGCCTCTTTTGATAGACGCGATTGCAGTTTTCTGCAAAACCACACGATATGCATGCAAATGGTGCTTTTGGCAGAACGCGCACGTGGATTTCAACCAAACGACGTGAAAAGCATGCCGATGCTGCTATTTTTAGCACCCGCACATGGATTCGTGCCAAAACGCGTTTTAAGCATGCATATGCATCTTTTGGTAGACGCGATTGCAGTTTCCTGCAAAACCACACGATATGCATGCAAATGGTGCTTTTGGCAGAACGCGCACGTGGATTTCTACCAAACGACGTGAAAAGCATGCTGATGCTGCTCTTTTTAGCACCCGCACATGGATTCGTGCCAAAACGCATTTTAAGGATGCATATGCATCTTTTGGTAGACGCGATTGCAGTTTCCTGCAAAACCACACGATATGCATGCAAATGGTGTTTTTGGCAGAACGCGCACGTGGATTTCTACCAAACGACGTGAAAAGCATGCCGATGCTGCTCTTTTTAGCAGCCGCACATGGATTTGTGCCAAAACGCGTTTTAAGCATGCATATGCCTCTTTTGATAGACGCGATTGCAGTTTTCTGCAAAACCACACGATATGCATGCAAATGGTGCTTTTGGCAGAACGCGCACGTGGATTTCTACCAAACGACGTGAAAAGCATGCCGATGCTGCTCTTTTTAGCACCCGCACATGGATTAGTGCCAAAACGCATTTTAAGGATGCATATGCATCTTTTGGTAGACGCGATTGCAGTTTCCTGCAAAACCACACGATATGCATGCAAATGGTGCTTTTGGCAGAACGCGCACGTGGATTTCTACCAAACGACGTGAAAAGCATGCCGATGCTGCTCTTTTTAGCACCCGCACATGGATTCGTGCCAAAACGCGTTTTAAGCATGCATATGCATCTTTTGGTAGACGCGATTGCCGTTTCCTGCAAAACCACACGATATGCATGCAAATGGTGCTTTTGGCAGAACGCGCACGTGGATTTCTACCAAACGACGTGAAAAGCATGCCGATGCTGCTCTTTTTAGCACCCGCACATGGATTCGTGCCAAAACGCATTTTAAGGATGCATATGCATCTTTTGGTAGACGCGATTGCAGTTTCCTGCAAAACCACACGATATGCATGCAAATGGTGCTTTTGGCAGAACGCGCACGTGGATTTCTACCAAACGACGTGAAAAGCATGCCGATGCTGCTCTTTTTAGCACCCGCAGATGGATTCGTGCCAAAACGCCTTTTAAGCATGCATATGCATCTTTTCGTAGACGCGATTGCAGTTTTCTGCAAAACCACACGATATGCATGCAAATGGCGCTTTTGGCAGAACGCGCGTGTGGATTTATACCAAACGACGTGAAAAGCATGCCAATGCTGCTCGTTTTAGAACCGGCACATGGATTTGTGCCAAAACGCGTTTTAAGCATGCATATGCAACTTTTGGTAGACGCGCATGCAGTTTTCTGCAAAACCACACGATATGCATGCAAATGGTGCTTTTGGCTGAACGCGCGTGTGGATTTCTACCAAACGACGTGAAAAGCATGCCGATGCTGCTCTTTTAAGCACCCGCACATGGATTCGTGCCAAAACGCGTTTTAGGCATGCATATGCATCTTTTGGTAGACGCGATTGCAGTTTCCTGCAAAACCACACGATATATATGCAAATGGCGCTTTTGGCAGAACGCGCGTGTGGATTTCTACCAAACGACGTGAAAAGCATGCCAATGCTGCTCTTTTTAGAACCCGCACATGGATTTGTGCCAAAACGCGTTTTAAGCATGCATATGCATCTTTTGGTAGACGCGATTGCAGTTTTCTGCAAAACCACACGATATGCATGCAAATGGTGCTTTTGGCAGAACCCGCACGTGGAATTCTACAAAACGACGTGAAAAGCATGCCGATGCTGCTCTTTTAAGCACCCGCACATGGATTTGTGCCAAAACGCGTTTTAAGCATGCATATGCATCTTTTGGTAGACGCGATTGAAGTTTTCTGCAAAACCACACGATATGCATGCAAATGCTGCTTTTGGCAGAACGCGCACGTGGATTTCTACCAAACGACATGAAAAGCATGCCGATGCTCCTCTTTTTAGCACCCGCACATGGATTCGTGCCAAAACGCGTTTAAGCATCCATATGCATCTTTTGGTAGACGCGATTGCAGTTTTCTGCAAAACCACATGATATGCATGCAAATGGAGCTTTTGGCAGAACGCGCACGTGGATTTCTACCAAACGACGTGAAAAGCATGCCGATGCTGCTCTTTTTAGCACCCGCACATGGATTTGTGCCAAAACGCGTTTTAAGCATGCATATGCATCTTTTGGTAGACGCGATTGCAGTTTTCTGCAAAACCACACGATATGCATGCAAATGGCGCTTTTGGCAGAACGCGCGTGTGGATTTCTACCAAACGACGTGAAAAGCATGCCAATGCTGCTCTTTTTAGAACCCGCACATGGATTTGTGCCAAAACGCGTTTTAAGCATGCATATGCATCTTTTGGTAGACGCGATTGCAGTTTTCTGCAAAACCACACGATATGCATGCAAATGGTGCTTTTGGCAGAACCCGCACGTGGAATTCTACCAAACGACGTGAAAAGCATGCCGATGCTGCTCTTTTAAGCACCCGCACATGGATTTGTGCCAAAACGCGTTTTAAGCATACATATGCATCTTTTGGTAGACGCGATTGCAGTTTTCTGCAAAACCACACGATATGCATGCAAATGCTGCTTTTGGCAGAACGCGCACGTAGATTTCTACCAAACGACATGAAAAGCATGCCGATGCTCCTCTTTTTAGCACCCGCACATGAATTCGTGCCAAAACGCGTTTAAGCATGCATATGCATCTTTTGGTAGACGCGATTGCAGTTTTCTGCAAAACCACACGATATGCATGCAAATAGAGCTTTTGGCAGAACGCGCACGTGGATTTCTACCAAACGACGTGAAAAGCATGCCGATGCTGCTCTTTTTAGCACCCGCACATGGATTTGTGCCAAAACGCGTTTTAAGCATGCATATGCATCTTTTGGTAGATGCGATTGGAGTTTTCTGCAAAACCACACGATATGCATGCAAATGGTGCTTTTGGCAGAACGCGCACGTGGATTTCTACCAAACTACGTGAAAAGCATGCCGATGCTGCTCTTTTTAGCACCCGCACATGGATTTGTGCCAAAACACGTTTTAAGCATGCATATGCATCTTTTGGAAGACGCGATTGCAGTTTTCTGCAAAACCACACGATATGCATGCAAATGGCGCTTTTGGCAGAACGCGCGTGTGGATTTCTACCAAACGACGTGAAAAGCATGCCAATGCTGCTCTTTTTAGAACCCGCACATGGATTTGTGCCAAAACGCGTTTTAAGCATGCATATGCATCTTTTGGTAGACGCGATTGCAGTTTTCTGCAAAACCACACGATATGCATGCAAATGGTGCTTTTGGCAGAACGCGCACGTGGATTTCAACCAAACGTCGTGAAAAGCATGCCGATGCTGCTCTTTTTAGCACCCGCACATGGATTCGTGCCAAAACGCGTTTTAAGCATGCATATGCATCTTTTGGTAGACGCGATTGCAGTTTTCTGCAAAACGACACGATATACATGCAAATGGTGCTTTTGGCAGAACGCGCACGTAGATTTCTACCAAACGACGTGAAAAGCATGCCGATGCTGCTCTTTTTAGCACCCGCACATGGATTTGTGCCAAAACGGGTTTTAAGCATGCATATGCATCTTTTGGGCGACGCGATTGCAGTTTTCTGCAAAACCACACGATTTGCATGCAAATGGTGCTTTTGGCAGAACGCGCACGTGGATTTCTACCAAACTACGGGAAAAGCACGCCGATGCTGCTCTTTTTAGCACCCGCACATGGATTTGTGCCAAAACGCGTTTTAAGCATGCATATGCCTCTTTTGATAGACGCGATTGCAGTTTTCTGCAAAACCACACGATATGCATGCAAATGGTGCTTTTGGCAGAACGCGCACGTGGATTTCTACCAAACGACGTGAAAAGCATGCCGATGCTGCTATTTTTAGCACCCGCACATGGATTCGTGCCAAAACGCGTTTTAAGCATGCATATGCATCTTTTGGTAGACGCGATTGCAGTTTCCTGCAAAACTACACGATATGCATGCAAATGGTGCTTTTGGCAGAACGCGCACGTGGATTTCTACCAAACGACGTGAAAAGCATGCTGATGCTGCTCGTTTTAGCACCCGCACATGGATTCGTGCCAAAACGCATTTTAAGGATGCATATGCATCTTTTGGTAGACGCGATTGCAGTTTCCTGCAAAACCACACGATATGCATGCAAATGGTGCTTTTGGCAGAACGCGCACGTGGATTTCTACCAAACGACGTGAAAAGCATGCCGATGCTGCTCTTTTTAGCACCCGCAGATGGATTCGTGCCAAAACGCCTTTTAAGCATGCATATGCATCTTTTCGTAGACGCGATTGCAGTTTTCTGCAAAACCACACGATATGCATGCAAATGGCGCTTTTGGCAGAACGCGCGTGTGGATTTATACCAAACGACGTGAAAAGCATGCCAATGCTGCTCGTTTTAGAACCGGCACATGGATTTGTGCCAAAACGCGTTTTAAGCATGCATATGCAACTTTTGGTAGACGCGCATGCAGTTTTCTGCAAAACCACACGATATGCATGCAAATGGTGCTTTTGGCTGAACGCGCGTGTGGATTTCTACCAAACGACGTGAAAAGCATGCCGATGCTGCTCTTTTAAGCACCCGCACATGGATTCGTGCCAAAACGCGTTTTAGGCATGCATATGCATCTTTTGGTAGACGCGATTGCAGTTTCCTGCAAAACCACACGATATATATGCAAATGGCGCTTTTGGCAGAACGCGCGTGTGGATTTCTACCAAACGACGTGAAAAGCATGCCAATGCTGCTCTTTTTAGAACCCGCACATGGATTTGTGCCAAAACGCGTTTTAAGCATGCATATGCATCTTTTGGTAGACGCGATTGCAGTTTTTTGCAAAACCACACGATATGCATGCAAATGGTGCTTTTGGCAGAACCCGCACGTGGAATTCTACAAAACGACGTGAAAAGCATGCCGATGCTGCTCTTTTAAGCACCCGCACATGGATTTGTGCCAAAACGCGTTTTAAGCATGCATATGCATCTTTTGGTAGACGCGATTGAAGTTTTCTGCAAAACCACACGATATGCATGCAAATGCTGCTTTTGGCAGAACGCGCACGTGGATTTCTACCAAACGACATGAAAAGCATGCCGATGCTCCTCTTTTTAGCACCCGCACATGGATTCGTGCCAAAACGCGTTTAAGCATCCATATGCATCTTTTGGTAGACGCGATTGCAGTTTTCTGCAAAACCACATGATATGCATGCAAATGGAGCTTTTGGCAGAACGCGCACGTGGATTTCTACCAAACGACGTGAAAAGCATGCCGATGCTGCTCTTTTTAGCACCCGCACATGGATTTGTGCCAAAACGCGTTTTAAGCATGCATATGCATCTTTTGGTAGACGCGATTGCAGTTTTCTGCAAAACCACACGATATGCATGCAAATGGCGCTTTTGGCAGAACGCGCGTGTGGATTTCTACCAAACGACGTGAAAAGCATGCCAATGCTGCTCTTTTTAGAACCCGCACATGGATTTGTGCCAAAACGCGTTTTAAGCATGCATATGCATCTTTTGGTAGACGCGATTGCAGTTTTCTGCAAAACCACACGATATGCATGCAAATGGTGCTTTTGGCAGAACCCGCACGTGGAATTCTACCAAACGACGTGAAAAGCATGCCGATGCTGCTCTTTTAAGCACCCGCACATGGATTTGTGCCAAAACGCGTTTTAAGCATACATATGCATCTTTTGGTAGACGCGATTGCAGTTTTCTGCAAAACCACACGATATGCATGCAAATGCTGCTTTTGGCAGAACGCGCACGTAGATTTCTACCAAACGACATGAAAAGCATGCCGATGCTCCTCTTTTTAGCACCCGCACATGAATTCGTGCCAAAACGCGTTTAAGCATGCATATGCATCTTTTGGTAGACGCGATTGCAGTTTTCTGCAAAACCACACGATATGCATGCAAATAGAGCTTTTGGCAGAACGCGCACGTGGATTTCTACCAAACGACGTGAAAAGCATGCCGATGCTGCTCTTTTTAGCACCCGCACATGGATTTGTGCCAAAACGCGTTTTAAGCATGCATATGCATCTTTTGGTAGATGCGATTGGAGTTTTCTGCAAAACCACACGATATGCATGCAAATGGTGCTTTTGGCAGAACGCGCACGTGGATTTCTACCAAACTACGTGAAAAGCATGCCGATGCTGCTCTTTTTAGCACCCGCACATGGATTTGTGCCAAAACACGTTTTAAGCATGCATATGCATCTTTTGGAAGACGCGATTGCAGTTTTCTGCAAAACCACACGATATGCATGCAAATGGCGCTTTTGGCAGAACGCGCGTGTGGATTTCTACCAAACGACGTGAAAAGCATGCCAATGCTGCTCTTTTTAGAACCCGCACATGGATTTGTGCCAAAACGCGTTTTAAGCATGCATATGCATCTTTTGGTAGACGCGATTGCAGTTTTCTGCAAAACCACACGATATGCATGCAAATGGTGCTTTTGGCAGAACGCGCACGTGGATTTCAACCAAACGTCGTGAAAAGCATGCCGATGCTGCTCTTTTTAGCACCCGCACATGGATTCGTGCCAAAACGCGTTTTAAGCATGCATATGCATCTTTTGGTAGACGCGATTGCAGTTTTCTGCAAAACGACACGATATACATGCAAATGGTGCTTTTGGCAGAACGCGCACGTAGATTTCTACCAAACGACGTGAAAAGCATGCCGATGCTGCTCTTTTTAGCACCCGCACATGGATTTGTGCCAAAACGGGTTTTAAGCATGCATATGCATCTTTTGGGCGACGCGATTGCAGTTTTCTGCAAAACCACACGATTTGCATGCAAATGGTGCTTTTGGCAGAACGCGCACGTGGATTTCTACCAAACTACGGGAAAAGCACGCCGATGCTGCTCTTTTTAGCACCCGCACATGGATTTGTGCCAAAACGCGTTTTAAGCATGCATATGCCTCTTTTGATAGACGCGATTGCAGTTTTCTGCAAAACCACACGATATGCATGCAAATGGTGCTTTTGGCAGAACGCGCACGTGGATTTCTACCAAACGACGTGAAAAGCATGCCGATGCTGCTATTTTTAGCACCCGCACATGGATTCGTGCCAAAACGCGTTTTAAGCATGCATATGCATCTTTTGGTAGACGCGATTGCAGTTTCCTGCAAAACTACACGATATGCATGCAAATGGTGCTTTTGGCAGAACGCGCACGTGGATTTCTACCAAACGACGTGAAAAGCATGCTGATGCTGCTCGTTTTAGCACCCGCACATGGATTCGTGCCAAAACGCATTTTAAGGATGCATATGCATCTTTTGGTAGACGCGATTGCAGTTTCCTGCAAAACCACACGATATGCATGCAAATGGTGCTTTTGGCAGAACGCGCACGTGGATTTCTACCAAACGACGTGAAAAGCATGCCGATGCTGCTCTTTTTAGCACCCGCAGATGGATTCGTGCCAAAACGCCTTTTAAGCATGCATATGCATCTTTTCGTAGACGCGATTGCAGTTTTCTGCAAAACCACACGATATGCATGCAAATGGCGCTTTTGGCAGAACGCGCGTGTGGATTTATACCAAACGACGTGAAAAGCATGCCAATGCTGCTCGTTTTAGAACCGGCACATGGATTTGTGCCAAAACGCGTTTTAAGCATGCATATGCAACTTTTGGTAGACGCGCATGCAGTTTTCTGCAAAACCACACGATATGCATGCAAATGGTGCTTTTGGCTGAACGCGCGTGTGGATTTCTACCAAACGACGTGAAAAGCATGCCGATGCTGCTCTTTTAAGCACCCGCACATGGATTCGTGCCAAAACGCGTTTTAGGCATGCATATGCATCTTTTGGTAGACGCGATTGCAGTTTCCTGCAAAACCACACGATATATATGCAAATGGCGCTTTTGGCAGAACGCGCGTGTGGATTTCTACCAAACGACGTGAAAAGCATGCCAATGCTGCTCTTTTTAGAACCCGCACATGGATTTGTGCCAAAACGCGTTTTAAGCATGCATATGCATCTTTTGGTAGACGCGATTGCAGTTTTTTGCAAAACCACACGATATGCATGCAAATGGTGCTTTTGGCAGAACCCGCACGTGGAATTCTACAAAACGACGTGAAAAGCATGCCGATGCTGCTCTTTTAAGCACCCGCACATGGATTTGTGCCAAAACGCGTTTTAAGCATGCATATGCATCTTTTGGTAGACGCGATTGAAGTTTTCTGCAAAACCACACGATATGCATGCAAATGCTGCTTTTGGCAGAACGCGCACGTGGATTTCTACCAAACGACATGAAAAGCATGCCGATGCTCCTCTTTTTAGCACCCGCACATGGATTCGTGCCAAAACGCGTTTAAGCATCCATATGCATCTTTTGGTAGACGCGATTGCAGTTTTCTGCAAAACCACATGATATGCATGCAAATGGAGCTTTTGGCAGAACGCGCACGTGGATTTCTACCAAACGACGTGAAAAGCATGCCGATGCTGCTCTTTTTAGCACCCGCACATGGATTTGTGCCAAAACGCGTTTTAAGCATGCATATGCATCTTTTGGTAGACGCGATTGCAGTTTTCTGCAAAACCACACGATATGCATGCAAATGGCGCTTTTGGCAGAACGCGCGTGTGGATTTCTACCAAACGACGTGAAAAGCATGCCAATGCTGCTCTTTTTAGAACCCGCACATGGATTTGTGCCAAAACGCGTTTTAAGCATGCATATGCATCTTTTGGTAGACGCGATTGCAGTTTTCTGCAAAACCACACGATATGCATGCAAATGGTGCTTTTGGCAGAACCCGCACGTGGAATTCTACCAAACGACGTGAAAAGCATGCCGATGCTGCTCTTTTAAGCACCCGCACATGGATTTGTGCCAAAACGCGTTTTAAGCATACATATGCATCTTTTGGTAGACGCGATTGCAGTTTTCTGCAAAACCACACGATATGCATGCAAATGCTGCTTTTGGCAGAACGCGCACGTAGATTTCTACCAAACGACATGAAAAGCATGCCGATGCTCCTCTTTTTAGCACCCGCACATGAATTCGTGCCAAAACGCGTTTAAGCATGCATATGCATCTTTTGGTAGACGCGATTGCAGTTTTCTGCAAAACCACACGATATGCATGCAAATAGAGCTTTTGGCAGAACGCGCACGTGGATTTCTACCAAACGACGTGAAAAGCATGCCGATGCTGCTCTTTTTAGCACCCGCACATGGATTTGTGCCAAAACGCGTTTTAAGCATGCATATGCATCTTTTGGTAGATGCGATTGGAGTTTTCTGCAAAACCACACGATATGCATGCAAATGGTGCTTTTGGCAGAACGCGCACGTGGATTTCTACCAAACTACGTGAAAAGCATGCCGATGCTGCTCTTTTTAGCACCCGCACATGGATTTGTGCCAAAACACGTTTTAAGCATGCATATGCATCTTTTGGAAGACGCGATTGCAGTTTTCTGCAAAACCACACGATATGCATGCAAATGGCGCTTTTGGCAGAACGCGCGTGTGGATTTCTACCAAACGACGTGAAAAGCATGCCAATGCTGCTCTTTTTAGAACCCGCACATGGATTTGTGCCAAAACGCGTTTTAAGCATGCATATGCATCTTTTGGTAGACGCGATTGCAGTTTTCTGCAAAACCACACGATATGCATGCAAATGGTGCTTTTGGCAGAACGCGCACGTGGATTTCAACCAAACGTCGTGAAAAGCATGCCGATGCTGCTCTTTTTAGCACCCGCACATGGATTCGTGCCAAAACGCGTTTTAAGCATGCATATGCATCTTTTGGTAGACGCGATTGCAGTTTTCTGCAAAACGACACGATATACATGCAAATGGTGCTTTTGGCAGAACGCGCACGTAGATTTCTACCAAACGACGTGAAAAGCATGCCGATGCTGCTCTTTTTAGCACCCGCACATGGATTTGTGCCAAAACGGGTTTTAAGCATGCATATGCATCTTTTGGGCGACGCGATTGCAGTTTTCTGCAAAACCACACGATTTGCATGCAAATGGTGCTTTTGGCAGAACGCGCACGTGGATTTCTACCAAACTACGGGAAAAGCACGCCGATGCTGCTCTTTTTAGCACCCGCACATGGATTTGTGCCAAAACGCGTTTTAAGCATGCATATGCCTCTTTTGATAGACGCGATTGCAGTTTTCTGCAAAACCACACGATATGCATGCAAATGGTGCTTTTGGCAGAACGCGCACGTGGATTTCTACCAAACGACGTGAAAAGCATGCCGATGCTGCTATTTTTAGCACCCGCACATGGATTCGTGCCAAAACGCGTTTTAAGCATGCATATGCATCTTTTGGTAGACGCGATTGCAGTTTCCTGCAAAACTACACGATATGCATGCAAATGGTGCTTTTGGCAGAACGCGCACGTGGATTTCTACCAAACGACGTGAAAAGCATGCTGATGCTGCTCGTTTTAGCACCCGCACATGGATTCGTGCCAAAACGCATTTTAAGGATGCATATGCATCTTTTGGTAGACGCGATTGCAGTTTCCTGCAAAACCACACGATATGCATGCAAATGGTGTTTTTGGCAGAACGCGCACGTGGATTTCTACCAAACGACGTGAAAAGCATGCCGATGCTGCTCTTTTTACCACCCGCACATGGATTTGTGCCAAAACGCGTTTTAAGCATGCATATGCCTCTTTTGATAGACGCGATTGCAGTTTTCTGCAAAACCACACGATATGCATGCAAATGGTGCTTTTGGCAGAACGCGCACGTGGATTTCTACCAAACGACGTGAAAAGCATGCCGATGCTGCTCTTTTTAGCACCCGCACATGGATTCGTGCCAAAACGCGTTTTAAGCATGCATATGCATCTTTTGGTAGACGCGATTGCAGTTTCCTGCAAAACCACACGATATGCATGCAAATGGTGCTTTTGGCAGAACGCGCACGTGGATTTCTACCAAACGACGTGAAAAGCATGCCGATGCTGCTCTTTTTAGCACCCGCATATGGATTAGTGCCAAAACGCATTTTAAGGATGCATATGCATCTTTTGGTAGACGCGATTGCAGTTTCCTGCAAAACCACACGATATGCATGCAAATGGTGCTTTTGGCAGAACGCGCACGTGGATTTCTACCAAACGACGTGAAAAGCATGCCGATGCTGCTCTTTTTAGCACCCGCACATGGATTCGTGCCAAAACGCGTTTTAAGCATGCATATGCATCTTTTGGTAGACGCGATTGCCGTTTCCTGCAAAACCACACGATATGCATGCAAATGGTGCTTTTGGCAGAACGCGCACGTGGATTTCTACCAAACGACGTGAAAAGCATGCCGATGCTGCTCTTTTTAGCACCCGCACATGGATTCGTGCCAAAACGCATTTTAAGGATGCATATGCATCTTTTGGTAGACGCGATTGCAGTTTCCTGCAAAACCACACGATATGCATGCAAATGGTGCTTTTGGCAGAACGCGCACGTGGATTTCTACCAAACGACGTGAAAAGCATGCCGATGCTGCTCTTTTTAGCACCCGCAGATGGATTCGTGCCAAAACGCCTTTTAAGCATGCATATGCATCTTTTCGTAGACGCGATTGCAGTTTTCTGCAAAACCACACGATATGCATGCAAATGGCGCTTTTGGCAGAACGCGCGTGTGGATTTATACCAAACGACGTGAAAAGCATGCCAATGCTGCTCGTTTTAGAACCGGCACATGGATTTGTGCCAAAACGCGTTTTAAGCATGCATATGCAACTTTTGGTAGACGCGCATGCAGTTTTCTGCAAAACCACACGATATGCATGCAAATGGTGCTTTTGGCTGAACGCGCGTGTGGATTTCTACCAAACGACGTGAAAAGCATGCCGATGCTGCTCTTTTAAGCACCCGCACATGGATTCGTGCCAAAACGCGTTTTAGGCATGCATATGCATCTTTTGGTAGACGCGATTGCAGTTTCCTGCAAAACCACACGATATGCATGCAAATGGTGCTTTTGGCAGAATGCGCACGTGGATTTCTACCAAACGACGTGAAAAGCATGCCGATGCTGCTCTTTTTAGCACCCGCACATGGATTCGTGCCAAAGCGCATTTTAAGCATGCATATGCATCTTTTGGTAGACGCGATTGCAGTTTTCTGCAAAACCACACGATATACATGCAAATGGTGCTTTTGGTGGAACGCCACGTGGATTTCTACCAAACGACGTGAAAAGCATGCCGATGCTGCTCTTTTTAGCACCCGCAGATGGATGCGTGCCAAAACGCCTTTTAAGCATGCATATGCATCTTTTGGTAGACGCGATTGCAGTTTTCTGCAAAACCATACGATATGCATGCAAATGGCGCTTTTGGCAGAACGCGCGTGTAGATTTCTACCAAACGACGTGAAAAGCATGCAAATGCTGCTCTTTTTAGAACCCGCACATGGATTTGTGCCAAAACGCGTTTTAAGCATGCATATGCATCTTTTTGTAGACGCGATTGCAGTTTTCTGCAAAACCACACGATATGCATGCAAATGGTGCTTTTGGCAGAACCCGCACGTGGAATTCTACCAAACGACGTGAAAAGCATGCCGATGCTGCTCTTTTAAGCACCCGCACATGGATTTGTGCCAAAACGCGTTTTAAGCATGCATATGCATCTTTTGGTAGACGCGATTGCAGTTTTCTGCAAAACCACACGATATGCATGCAAATGCTGCTTTTGGCAGAACGCGCACGTGGATTTCTACCAAACGACATGAAAAGCATGCCGATGCTGCTCTTTTTAGCACCCGCACATGGATTCGTGCCAAAACGCGTTTAAGCATGCATATGCATCTTTTGGTAGACGCGATTGCAGTTTTCTGCAAAACCACACGATATGCATGCAAATGGAGCTTTTGGCAAAACGCGCACGTGTATTTCTACCAAACGACGTGAAAAGCATGCCGATGCTGCTCTTTTTAGCACCCGCACATGGATTCGTGCCAAAAGGCGTTTTAATTATGCAAAAGCATCTTTGGTAGACGCGATTGCAGTTTTCTGCAAACCCACACGATATGCATGGAAATGGTGCTTTTAGCAGAACGCGCACGTGGATTTCTATCAAACGACGTGAAAAGCATGCCGATGCTGCTCTTTTTAGCACCCGCACATGGATTTGTGCCAAAACGCGTTTTAAGCATGCACACGCATCTTTTGGTAGACGTGGATGCAGTTTTCTGCAAAACCACACGATATGCATGCAAATGGTGCTTTTGGCAGAACGCGCACGTGGATTTCTACCAAACGACGTGAAAAGCATGCCGATGCTACTGTTTTTAGCACACGCACATGGATTCGTGCCAAAACACGTTTTAAGCATGCATATGCATCTTTTGGTAGATGGGATTGCAGTTTTCTGCAAAACCACACGATATGCATGCAAATGGTGCTTTTGGCAGAACGCGGTCGTGGATTTCTACCAAACGACGTGAAAAGCATGCCGATGCTGCTCTTTTTAGCACCCGCAGATGGATTCGTGCCAAAACGCCTTTTAAGCATGCATATGCATCTTTTGGTAGACGCGATTGCAGTTTTCTGCAAAACCACACGATATGCATGCAAATGGCGCTTTTGACAGAACGCGCGTGTGGATTTCTACCAAACGACGTGAAAAGCATTCCAATGCTGCTCTTTTTAGAACCCGCACATGGATTTGTGCCAAAACGCGTTTTAAGCATGCATATGCATCTTTTTGTAGACGCGATTGCAGTTTTCTGCAAAACCACACGATATGCATGCAAATGGTGCTTTTGGCAGAACCCGCACGTGGAATTCTACCAAACGACGTGAAAAGCATGCCGATGCTGCTCTTTTAAGCACCCGCACATGGATTTGTGCCAAAACGTGTTTTAAGCATGCATATGCATCTTTTGGTAGACGCGATTGCAGTTTTCTGCAAAACCACACGATATGCATGCAAATGCTGCTTTTGGCAGAACGCGCACGTGGATTTCTACCAAACGACATGAAAAGCATGCCGATGCTGCTCTTTTTAGCACCCGCACATGGATTCGTGCCAAAAGGCGTTTTAATTATGCAAAAGCATCTTTGGTAGACGCGATTGCAGTTTTCTGCAAACCCACACGATATGCATGGAAATGGTGCTTTTAGCAGAACGCGCACGTGGATTTCTATCAAACGACGTGAAAAGCATGCCGATGCTGCTCTTTTTAGCACCCGCACATGGATTTGTGCCAAAACGCGTTTTAAGCATGCACACGCATCTTTTGGTAGACGCGGATGCAGTTTTCTGCAAAACCACACGATATGCATGCAAATGGTGCTTTTGGCAGAACGCGCACGTGGATTTCTACCAAACGACGTGAAAAGCATGCCGATGCTACTGTTTTTAGCACACGCACATGGATTCGTGCCAAAACACGTTTTAAGCATGCATATGCATCTTTTGGTAGATGGGATTGCAGTTTTCTGCAAAACCACACGATATGCATGCAAATGGAGCTTTTGGCAAAACGCGCACGTGGATTTCTACCAAACGACGTGAAAAGCATGCCGATGCTGCTCTTTTTAGCACCCGCACATGGATTCGTGCCAAAAGGCGTTTTAATTATGCAAAAGCATCTTTGGTAGACGCGATTGCAGTTTTCTGCAAACCCACACGATATGCATGGAAATGGTGCTTTTAGCAGAACGCGCACGTGGATTTCTATCAAACGACGTGAAAAGCATGCCGATGCTGCTCTTTTTAGCACCCGCACATGGATTTGTGCCAAAACGCGTTTTAAGCATGCACACGCATCTTTTGGTAGACGCGGATGCAGTTTTCTGCAAAACCACACGATATGCATGCAAATGGTGCTTTTGGCAGAACGCGCACGTGGATTTCTACCAAACTACGTGAAAAGCATGCCGATGCTGCTCTTTTTAGCACCCGCACATGGATTTGTGCCAAAACACGTTTTAAGCATGCATATGCATCTTTTGGAAGACGCGATTGCAGTTTTCTGCAAAACCACACGATATGCATGCAAATGCTGCTTTTGGCAGAACGCGCACGTAGATTTCTACCAAACGACATGAAAAGCATGCCGATGCTCCTCTTTTTAGCACCCGCACATGAATTCGTGCCAAAACGCGTTTAAGCATGCATATGCATCTTTTGGTAGACGCGATTGCAGTTTTCTGCAAAACCACACGATATGCATGCAAATAGAGCTTTTGGCAGAACGCGCACGTGGATTTCTACCAAACGACGTGAAAAGCATGCCGATGCTGCTCTTTTTAGCACCCGCACATGGATTTGTGCCAAAACGCGTTTTAAGCATGCATATGCATCTTTTGGTAGATGCGATTGGAGTTTTCTGCAAAACCACACGATATGCATGCAAATGGTGCTTTTGGCAGAACGCGCACGTGGATTTCTACCAAACTACGTGAAAAGCATGCCGATGCTGCTCTTTTTAGCACCCGCACATGGATTTGTGCCAAAACACGTTTTAAGCATGCATATGCATCTTTTGGAAGACGCGATTGCAGTTTTCTGCAAAACCACACGATATGCATGCAAATGGCGCTTTTGGCAGAACGCGCGTGTGGATTTCTACCAAACGACGTGAAAAGCATGCCAATGCTGCTCTTTTTAGAACCCGCACATGGATTTGTGCCAAAACGCGTTTTAAGCATGCATATGCATCTTTTGGTAGACGCGATTGCAGTTTTCTGCAAAACCACACGATATGCATGCAAATGGTGCTTTTGGCAGAACGCGCACGTGGATTTCAACCAAACGTCGTGAAAAGCATGCCGATGCTGCTCTTTTTAGCACCCGCACATGGATTCGTGCCAAAACGCGTTTTAAGCATGCATATGCATCTTTTGGTAGACGCGATTGCAGTTTTCTGCAAAACGACACGATATACATGCAAATGGTGCTTTTGGCAGAACGCGCACGTAGATTTCTACCAAACGACGTGAAAAGCATGCCGATGCTGCTCTTTTTAGCACCCGCACATGGATTTGTGCCAAAACGGGTTTTAAGCATGCATATGCATCTTTTGGGAGACGCGATTGCAGTTTTCTGCAAAACCACACGATTTGCATGCAAATGGTGCTTTTGGCAGAACGCGCACGTGGATTTCTACCAAACGACGGGAAAAGCACGCCGATGCTGCTCTTTTTAGCACCCGCACATGGATTTGTGCCAAAACGCGTTTTAAGCATGCATATGCCTCTTTTGATAGACGCGATTGCAGTTTTCTGCAAAACCACACGATATGCATGCAAATGGTGCTTTTGGCAGAACGCGCACGTGGATTTCTACCAAACGACGTGAAAAGCATGCCGATGCTGCTATTTTTAGCACCCGCACATGGATTCGTGCCAAAACGCGTTTTAAGCATGCATATGCATCTTTTGGTAGACGCGATTGCAGTTTCCTGCAAAACTACACGATATGCATGCAAATGGTGCTTTTGGCAGAACGCGCACGTGGATTTCTACCAAACGACGTGAAAAGCATGCTGATGCTGCTCGTTTTAGCACCCGCACATGGATTCGTGCCAAAACGCATTTTAAGGATGCATATGCATCTTTTGGTAGACGCGATTGCAGTTTCCTGCAAAACCACACGATATGCATGCAAATGGTGTTTTTGGCAGAACGCGCACGTGGATTTCTACCAAACGACGTGAAAAGCATGCCGATGCTGCTCTTTTTACCACCCGCACATGGATTTGTGCCAAAACGCGTTTTAAGCATGCATATGCCTCTTTTGATAGACGCGATTGCAGTTTTCTGCAAAACCACACGATATGCATGCAAATGGTGCTTTTGGCAGAACGCGCACGTGGATTTCTACCAAACGACGTGAAAAGCATGCCGATGCTGCTCTTTTTAGCACCCGCACATGGATTCGTGCCAAAACGCGTTTTAAGCATGCATATGCATCTTTTGGTAGACGCGATTGCAGTTTCCTGCAAAACCACACGATATGCATGCAAATGGTGCTTTTGGCAGAACGCGCACGTGGATTTCTACCAAACGACGTGAAAAGCATGCCGATGCTGCTCTTTTTAGCACCCGCATATGGATTAGTGCCAAAACGCATTTTAAGGATGCATATGCATCTTTTGGTAGACGCGATTGCAGTTTCCTGCAAAACCACACGATATGCATGCAAATGGTGCTTTTGGCAGAACGCGCACGTGGATTTCTACCAAACGACGTGAAAAGCATGCCGATGCTGCTCTTTTTAGCACCCGCACATGGATTCGTGCCAAAACGCGTTTTAAGCATGCATATGCATCTTTTGGTAGACGCGATTGCCGTTTCCTGCAAAACCACACGATATGCATGCAAATGGTGCTTTTGGCAGAACGCGCACGTGGATTTCTACCAAACGACGTGAAAAGCATGCCGATGCTGCTCTTTTTAGCACCCGCACATGGATTCGTGCCAAAACGCATTTTAAGGATGCATATGCATCTTTTGGTAGACGCGATTGCAGTTTCCTGCAAAACCACACGATATGCATGCAAATGGTGCTTTTGGCAGAACGCGCACGTGGATTTCTACCAAACGACGTGAAAAGCATGCCGATGCTGCTCTTTTTAGCACCCGCAGATGGATTCGTGCCAAAACGCCTTTTAAGCATGCATATGCATCTTTTCGTAGACGCGATTGCAGTTTTCTGCAAAACCACACGATATGCATGCAAATGGCGCTTTTGGCAGAACGCGCGTGTGGATTTATACCAAACGACGTGAAAAGCATGCCAATGCTGCTCGTTTTAGAACCGGCACATGGATTTGTGCCAAAACGCGTTTTAAGCATGCATATGCAACTTTTGGTAGACGCGCATGCAGTTTTCTGCAAAACCACACGATATGCATGCAAATGGTGCTTTTGGCTGAACGCGCGTGTGGATTTCTACCAAACGACGTGAAAAGCATGCCGATGCTGCTCTTTTAAGCACCCGCACATGGATTCGTGCCAAAACGCGTTTTAGGCATGCATATGCATCTTTTGGTAGACGCGATTGCAGTTTCCTGCAAAACCACACGATATGCATGCAAATGGTGCTTTTGGCAGAATGCGCACGTGGATTTCTACCAAACGACGTGAAAAGCATGCCGATGCTGCTCTTTTTAGCACCCGCACATGGATTCGTGCCAAAGCGCATTTTAAGCATGCATATGCATCTTTTGGTAGACGCGATTGCAGTTTTCTGCAAAACCACACGATATACATGCAAATGGTGCTTTTGGTGGAACGCCACGTGGATTTCTACCAAACGACGTGAAAAGCATGCCGATGCTGCTCTTTTTAGCACCCGCAGATGGATGCGTGCCAAAACGCCTTTTAAGCATGCATATGCATCTTTTGGTAGACGCGATTGCAGTTTTCTGCAAAACCATACGATATGCATGCAAATGGCGCTTTTGGCAGAACGCGCGTGTAGATTTCTACCAAACGACGTGAAAAGCATGCAAATGCTGCTCTTTTTAGAACCCGCACATGGATTTGTGCCAAAACGCGTTTTAAGCATGCATATGCATCTTTTTGTAGAAGCGATTGCAGTTTTCTGCAAAACCACACGATATGCATGCAAATGGTGCTTTTGGCAGAACCCGCACGTGGAATTCTACCAAACGACGTGAAAAGCATGCCGATGCTGCTCTTTTAAGCACCCGCACATGGATTTGTGCCAAAACGCGTTTTAAGCATGCATATGCATCTTTTGGTAGACGCGATTGCAGTTTTCTGCAAAACCACACGATATGCATGCAAATGCTGCTTTTGGCAGAACGCGCACGTGGATTTCTACCAAACGACATGAAAAGCATGCCGATGCTGCTCTTTTTAGCACCCGCACATGGATTCGTGCCAAAACGCGTTTAAGCATGCATATGCATCTTTTGGTAGACGCGATTGCAGTTTTCTGCAAAACCACACGATATGCATGCAAATGGAGCTTTTGGCAAAACGCGCACGTGTATTTCTACCAAACGACGTGAAAAGCATGCCGATGCTGCTCTTTTTAGCACCCGCACATGGATTCGTGCCAAAAGGCGTTTTAATTATGCAAAAGCATCTTTGGTAGACGCGATTGCAGTTTTCTGCAAACCCACACGATATGCATGGAAATGGTGCTTTTAGCAGAACGCGCACGTGGATTTCTATCAAACGACGTGAAAAGCATGCCGATGCTGCTCTTTTTAGCACCCGCACATGGATTTGTGCCAAAACGCGTTTTAAGCATGCACACGCATCTTTTGGTAGACGCGGATGCAGTTTTCTGCAAAACCACACGATATGCATGCAAATGGTGCTTTTGGCAGAACGCGCACGTGGATTTCTACCAAACGACGTGAAAAGCATGCCGATGCTACTGTTTTTAGCACACGCACATGGATTCGTGCCAAAACACGTTTTAAGCATGCATATGCATCTTTTGGTAGATGGGATTGCAGTTTTCTGCAAAACCACACGATATGCATGCAAATGGAGCTTTTGGCAAAACGCGCACGTGGATTTCTACCAAACGACGTGAAAAGCATGCCGATGCTGCTCTTTTTAGCACCCGCACATGGATTCGTGCCAAAAGGCGTTTTAATTATGCAAAAGCATCTTTGGTAGACGCGATTGCAGTTTTCTGCAAACCCACACGATATGCATGGAAATGGTGCTTTTAGCAGAACGCGCACGTGGATTTCTATCAAACGACGTGAAAAGCATGCCGATGCTGCTCTTTTTAGCACCCGCACATGGATTTGTGCCAAAACGCGTTTTAAGCATGCACACGCATCTTTTGGTAGACGCGGATGCAGTTTTCTGCAAAACCACACGATATGCATGCAAATGGTGCTTTTGGCAGAACGCGCACGTGGATTTCTACCAAACTACGTGAAAAGCATGCCGATGCTGCTCTTTTTAGCACCCGCACATGGATTTGTGCCAAAACACGTTTTAAGCATGCATATGCATCTTTTGGAAGACGCGATTGCAGTTTTCTGCAAAACCACACGATATGCATGCAAATGGCGCTTTTGGCAGAACGCGCGTGTGGATTTCTACCAAACGACGTGAAAAGCATGCCAATGCTGCTCTTTTTAGAACCCGCACATGGATTTGTGCCAAAACGCGTTTTAAGCATGCATATGCATCTTTTGGTAGACGCGATTGCAGTTTTCTGCAAAACCACACGATATGCATGCAAATGGTGCTTTTGGCAGAACGCGCACGTGGATTTCAACCAAACGTCGTGAAAAGCATGCCGATGCTGCTCTTTTTAGCACCCGCACATGGATTCGTGCCAAAACGCGTTTTAAGCATGCATATGCATCTTTTGGTAGACGCGATTGCAGTTTTCTGCAAAACCACACGATATACATGCAAATGGTGCTTTTGGCAGAACGCACACGTAGATTTCTACCAAACGACGTGAAAAGCATGCCGATGCTGCTCTTTTTAGCACCCGCACATGGATTTGTGCCAAAACGGGTTTTAAGCATGCATATGCATCTTTTGGGAGACGCGATTGCAGTTTTCTGCAAAACCACACGATTTGCATGCAAATGGTGCTTTTGGCAGAACGCGCACGTGGATTTCTACCAAACGACGGGAAAAGCACGCCGATGCTGCTCTTTTTAGCACCCGCACATGGATTTGTGCCAAAACGCGTTTTAAGCATGCATATGCCTCTTTTGATAGACGCGATTGCAGTTTTCTGCAAAACCACACGATATGCATGCAAATGGTGCTTTTGGCAGAACGCGCACGTGGATTTCTACCAAACGACGTGAAAAGCATGCCGATGCTGCTATTTTTAGCACCCGCACATGGATTCGTGCCAAAACGCGTTTTAAGCATGCATATGCATCTTTTGGTAGACGCGATTGCAGTTTCCTGCAAAACCACACGATATGCATGCAAATGGTGCTTTTGGCAGAACGCGCACGTGGATTTCTACCAAACGACGTGAAAAGCATGCTGATGCTGCTCTTTTTAGCACCCGCACATGGATTAGTGCCAAAACGCATTTTAAGGATGCATATGCATCTTTTGGTAGACGCGATTGCAGTTTCCTGCAAAACCACACGATATGCATGCAAATGGTGCTTTTGGCAGAACGCGCACGTGGATTTCTACCAAACGACGTGAAAAGCATGCCGATGCTGCTCTTTTTAGCACCCGCACATGGATTCGTGCCAAAACGCGTTTTAAGCATGCATATGCATCTTTGGTAGACGCGATTGCCGTTTCCTGCAAAACCACACGATATGCATGCAAATGGTGCTTTTGCAGAACGCGCACGTGGATTTCTACCAAACGACGTGAAAAGCATGCCGATGCTGCTCTTTTTAGCACCCGCACATGGATTCGTGCCAAAACGCATTTTAAGGATGCATATGCATCTTTTGGTAGACGCGATTGCAGTTTCCTGCAAAACCACACGATATGCATGCAAATGGTGCTTTTGGCAGAACGCGCACGTGGATTTCTACCAAACGACGTGAAAAGCATGCCGATGCTGCTCTTTTTAGCACCCGCAGATGGATTCGTGCCAAAACGCCTTTTAAGCATGCATATGCATCTTTTCGTAGACGCGATTGCAGTTTTCTGCAAAACCACACGATATGCATGCAAATGGCGCTTTTGGCAGAACGCGCGTGTGGATTTATACCAAACGACGTGAAAAAGCATGCCAATGCTGCTTGTTTTAGAACCGGCACATGGATTTGTGCCAAAACGCGTTTTAAGCATGCATATGCAACTTTTGGTAGACGCGCATGCAGTTTTCTGCAAAACCACACGATATGCATGCAAATGGTGCTTTTGGCTGAACGCGCGTGTGGATTTCTACCAAACGACGTGAAAAGCATGCCGATGCTGCTCTTTTAAGCACCCGCACATGGATTCGTGCCAAAACGCGTTTTAGGCATGCATATGCATCTTTTGGTAGACGCGATTGCAGTTTCCTGCAAAACCACACGATATGCATGCAAATGGTGCTTTTGGCAGAATGCGCACGTGGATTTCTACCAAACGACGTGAAAAGCATGCCGATGCTGCTCTTTTTAGCACCCGCACATGGATTCGTGCCAAAGCGCATTTTAAGCATGCATATGCATCTTTTGGTAGACGCGATTGCAGTTTTCTGCAAAACCACACGATATACATGCAAATGGTGCTTTTGGTGGAACGCCACGTGGATTTCTACCAAACGACGTGAAAAGCATGCCGATGCTGCTCTTTTTAGCACCCGCAGATGGATGCGTGCCAAAACGCCTTTTAAGCATGCATATGCATCTTTTGGTAGACGCGATTGCAGTTTTCTGCAAAACCATACGATATGCATGCAAATGGCGCTTTTGGCAGAACGCGCGTGTAGATTTCTACCAAACGACGTGAAAAGCATGCCAATGCTGCTCTTTTTAGAACCCGCACATGGATTTGTGCCAAAACGCGTTTTAAGCATGCATATGCATCTTTTTGTAGACGCGATTGCAGTTTTCTGCAAAACCACACGATATGCATGCAAATGGTGCTTTTGGCAGAACCCGCACGTGGAATTCTACCAAACGACGTGAAAAGCATGCCGATGCTGCTCTTTTAAGCACCCGCACATGGATTTGTGCCAAAACGCATTTTAAGCATGCATATGCATCTTTTGGTAGACGCGATTGCAGTTTTCTGCAAAACCACACGATATGCATGCAAATGCTGCTTTTGGCAGAACGCGCACGTGGATTTCTACCAAACGACATGAAAAGCATGCCGATGCTGCTCTTTTTAGCACCCGCACATGGATTCGTGCCAAAACGCGTTTAAGCATGCATATGCATCTTTTGGTAGACGCGATTGCAGTTTTCTGCAAAACCACACGATATGCATGCAAATGGAGCTTTTGGCAAAACGCGCACGTGTATTTCTACCAAACGACGTGAAAAGCATGCCGATGCTGCTCTTTTTAGCACCCGCACATGGATTCGTGCCAAAAGGCGTTTTAATTATGCAAAAGCATCTTTGGTAGACGCGATTGCAGTTTTCTGCAAACCCACACGATATGCATGGAAATGGTGCTTTTAGCAGAACGCGCACGTGGATTTCTATCAAACGACGTGAAAAGCATGCCGATGCTGCTCTTTTTAGCACCCGCACATGGATTTGTGCCAAAACGCGTTTTAAGCATGCACACGCATCTTTTGGTAGACGTGGATGCAGTTTTCTGCAAAACCACACGATATGCATGCAAATGGTGCTTTTGGCAGAACGCGCACGTGGATTTCTACCAAACGACGTGAAAAGCATGCCGATGCTACTGTTTTTAGCACACGCACATGGATTCGTGCCAAAACACGTTTTAAGCATGCATATGCATCTTTTGGTAGATGGGATTGCAGTTTTCTGCAAAACCACACGATATGCATGCAAATGGTGCTTTTGGCAGAACGCGGACGTGGATTTCTACCAAACGACGTGAAAAGCATGCCGATGCTGCTCTTTTTAGCACCCGCAGATGGATTCGTGCCAAAACGCCTTTTAAGCATGCATATGCATCTTTTGGTAGACGCGATTGCAGTTTTCTGCAAAACCACACGATACGCATGCAAATGGCGCTTTTGACAGAACGCGCGTGTGGATTTCTACCAAACGACGTGAAAAGCATTCCAATGCTGCTCTTTTTAGAACCCGCACATGGATTTGTGCCAAAACGCGTTTTAAGCATGCATATGCAACTTTTGGTAGTAGCGGATGCAGTTTTCTGCAAAACCATATGCATGCAAATGGTGCTTTTGGCTGAACGCGCGTGTGGATTTCTACCAAACGACGTGAAAAGCATGCCAATGCTGCTCTTTTTAGAACCCGCACATGGATTTGTGCCAAAAAGCGTTTTAAGCATGAATATGCAACTTTTGGTAGACGCGGATGCAGTTTTCTGCAAAACCACGCGATATGCATGCAAATGGTGCTTTTGGCAGAAGGCGCGTGTGGATTTCTACCAAACGACGTGAAAAGCATGCCAATGCTGCTCTTTTTAGCACCCGCACATGGATTTGTGCCAAAACGCGTTTTAAGCATGCACATGCAACTTTTGGTAGACGCGATGCAGTTTTCTGCAAAACCACACGATATGCATGCAAATGGTGCTTTTGGCAGAACGCGCATGTGAATTTCTACCAAACGACGTGAAAAGCATGCCAATGCTGCTCTTTTTAGCACCCGCACATGGATTTGTGCCAAAACGCGTTTTAAGCATGAATATGCAACTTTTGGTAGACGCGGATGCAGTTTTCTGCAAAACCACACGATATGCATGCAAATGGCGCTTTTGGCAGAACGCGCGTGTGGATTTCTACCAAACGACGTGAAAAGTATGCCAATGCTGCTCTTTTCAGAACCCGCACATGGATTTGTGCCAAAACGCATTTTAAGCATGCATATGCAACTTTTGGTAGACGCGGATGCAGTTTTCTGCAAAACCACACGATATGCATGCAAATGGTGCTTTTGGCAGAACGCGCGCGTGGATTTCTACCAAACGACGCGAAAATCATAACAGTGCTGCTCTTTTGAGAACCCGCACATGGATTTGCGCCAAAACGCGTTTTAGGCATGAATATGCAACTTTTGGTAGACGCGGATGCAGTTTTCTGCAAAACCACACGATATGCATGCAAATGGCGCTTTTGGCAGAACGCGCGTGTGGATTTCTTCCAAACGACGTGAAAAGCATGCCAATGCTGCTCTTTTTAGCACCCGCACATGGATTTGTGCCAAAACGCGTTTTAAGCATGAATATGCAACTTTTGGTAGACGTGGTTGCAGTTTTCTGCAAAACCACACGATATGCATGCAAATGGTGCTTTGGCAGAACGCGCGTGTGGATTTCTACCAAACGACGTGAAAAGCGTGCCAGTGCTGCTCTTTTTAGAACCCGCACATGGATTTGTGCCAAAACGCGTTTTAAGCATGAATATGCAACTTTTGGTAGACGCGGATGCAGTTTTCTGCAAAACCACACGATCAATCAATCAATCAATCATTTTATTTCCTTAAAGAAGGAGGAGTACAGGACTAAAAGCTTGGACAGCTTGACGAGGTCCTGACCCCTTGTAAGTTGGCACAACAGCAATATGACAGCCAGTCATACACAAGAAATGAAAAAAAAAAACATCACAATGCAACGGGTAATACAGAGTGAAACAAGACGGCAAGCAATAATCAACACTCATAAATAACAGTGGAAAACCAAATTAGGAGAAGGCAATGTCTAGTCTTGCAAATTAATAAGTTGACAAAAACGTTTAATGCGAGAGTTTCGGTTTCTGGAGGGATCAAAATTTTGTCGGTCTAATAGGTTTAAAAGCGAAGGTAATGTATGGAATAAAGATTGCTCATCATAAGAGGTTCTTGGGGTAGGTACGAACCACATTTCTTTATGTCGGGTCTGTAGAATATTTGTATTTTCCCGAAGTTTTGCCAGATGAATTGTATCATCAATGCCAAATTTTACGAAATCTTTGTGGATATGCATATGCACATATGCATATTTGCATATGCATGCAAATGGCGCTTTTGGCAGAACGCGCGTGTGGATTTCTACCAAACGACGTGAAAAGCATGCCAATGCTGCTCTTTTTAGAACCCGCACAAGGATTTGTGCCAAAAAGCGTTTTAAGCGTGAATATGCAACTTTTGGTAGACGCGGATGCAGTTTTCTGCAAAACCACACGATATGCATGCAAATGGCGCTTTTGGCTGAACGCGCGTGTGGATTGCTACCAAACGACGTGAAAAGCATGCCAATGCAGCTCTTTTTAGAACCCGCACATGGATTTGTGCCAAAAAGCGTTTTAAGCATGAATATGCAACTTTGGTAGACGCGGATGCAGTTTTCTGCAAAACAACACGATATGCATGCAAATGGCGCTTTTGGCAGAACGCGCGTGTGGATTTCTACCAAAAGACGTGAAAAAGCATGCCAATGCTGCTCTTTTTAGCACCCGCACATGGATTTGTGCCAAAACGCGTTTTAAGCATGCACATGCAACCTTTGGTAGACGCGGATGCAGTTTTCTGCAAAACCACACGATATGCATGCAAATGGTGCTTTTGCCAGAACGCGCGTGTGGATTTCTACCAAACGACGTGAAAAGCATGCCAATGCTGCTCTTTTTTAGCACCCGCACATGGATTTTTGCCAAAACGCGTTTTAGGCTTGAATATGCAACTTTTGGTAGACGCGGATGCAGTTTTCTGCAAAACCACACGATATGCATGCAAATGGCGCTTTTGGCAGAACGCGCGTGTGGATTTCTACCAAACGACCTGAAAAGCATGCCAATGCTGCTCTTTTTAGAACCCGCACATGGATTTGTGCGAAAAGGCGTTTTAAGCATGAATATGCAACTTTGGGTAGACGCGATACAGTTTTCTGCAAAACCACACGATATGCATGCAAATGGTGCTTTGGCAGAACGCGCCTGTGGATTTCTACCAAACGACGTGAAAAGCATGCCAATGCTGCTCTTTTTAGCACCCGCACATGGATTTGTGCAAAACGCGTTTTAAGCATGAATATGCAACTTTTGGTAGACGCGGATGCAGTTTTCTGCAAAACCACACGATATGCATGCAAATGGTGCTTTTGGCAGAACGCGCGTGTGGATTTCTACCAAACGACGTGAAAAGCATGCCAATGCTGCTCTTTTTAGCACCCGCACATGGATTTGTGGCAAAACACGTTTTAAGCATGCATATGCATCTTTTGGTAGATGCGATTGCAGTTTTCGAGCAAAACGACACGATATGCATGCAAATGGTGCTTTTGGCAGAACGCGCACGTGGATTTCTACCAAACGACGTGAAAGCATGCCGATGCTACTGTTTTTAGCACACGCACATGGATTCGTGCCAAAACACGTTTAAAGCATGCATATGCATCTTTTGGTAGATGCGATTGCAGTTTTCTGCAAAACCACACGATATGCATGCAAATGGTGCTTTTGGCAGAACGCGGACGTGGATTTCTACCAAACGACGTGAAAAGCATGCCGATGCTGCTCTTTTTAGCACCCGCAGATGGATTCGTGCCAAAACGCCTTTTAAGCATGCATATGCATCTTTTGGTAGACGCGATTGCAGTTTTCTGCAAAACCACACGATATGCATGCAAATGGCGCTTTTGGCAGAACGCGCGTGTGGATTTCTACCAAACGACGTGAAAAGCATGCCAATGCTGCTCTTTTTAGAACCCGCAAATGGATTTGTGCCAAAACGCGTTTTAAGCATGCATATGCAACTTTTGTAGACGCGGATGCAGTTTTCTGCAAAACCACACGATATGCATGCAAATGGTTGCTTTTGGCTGAACGCGCGTGTGGATTTCTACCAAACGACGTGAAAAGCATGCCAATGCTGCTCTTTTTAGAACCCGCACATGGATTTGTGCCAAAAAGCGTTTTAAGCATTAATATGCAACTTTTGGTAGACGCGGATGCAGTTTTCTGCAAAACCACACGATATGCATGCAAATGGTGCTTTTGGCAGAAGGCGCGTGTGGATTTCTACCAAACGACGTGAAAAGCATGCCAATGCTGCTCTTTTTAGCACCCGCACATGGATTTGTGCCAAAACGCGTTTTAAGCATGCACATGCAACTTTTGGTAGACGCGATGCAGTTTTCTGCAAAACCACACGATATGCATGCAAATGGTGCTTTGGCAGAACGCGCGTGTGGATTTCTACCAAACGAGGTGAAAAGCATGCCAATGCTGCTATTTTTAGCAACCGCACATGGATTTTTGCCAAAACGCGTTTTAGGCATGAATATGCAACTTTTGGTAGACGCGGATGCAGTTTTCTGCAAAACCACACGATATGCATGCAAATGGCGCTTTTGGCAGAACGCGCGTGTGGATTTCTACCAAACGACGTGAAAAGCATGCCAATGCTGCTCTTTTTAGAACCCGCACATGGATTTGTGCGAAATGGCGTTTTAAGCATGAATATGCAACTTTTGGTAGACGCGGATGCAGTTTTCTGCAAAACCACACGATATGCATGCAAATGGTGCTTTTGGCAGAACGCGCGTGTGGATTTCTACCAAACGACGTGAAAAGCATGCCAATGCTGCTCTTTTTAGCACCCGCACATGGATTTGTGCCAAAACGCGTTTTAAGCATGAATATGCAACTTTTGGTAGACGCGGATGCAGTTTTCTGCAAAACCACACGATATGCTTGCAAATGGTGCTTTTGGCAGAACGCGCACGTGGATTTCTACAAACGACGTGAAAAGCATGCCGATGCTACTGTTTTTAGCACACGCACATGGATTCGTGCCAAAACACGTTTTAAGCATGCATATGCATCTTTTGGTAGATGCGATTGCAGTTTTCTGCAAAACCACACGATATGCATGCAAATGGTGCTTTTGGCAGAACGCGGACGTGGATTTCTACCAAACGACGTGAAAAGCATGCCGATGCTGCTCTTTTTAGCACCCGCAGATGGATTCGTGCCAAAACGCCTTTTAAGCATGCATATGCATCTTTTGGTAGACGCGATTGCAGTTTTCTGCAAAACCACACGATATGCATGCAAATGTCGCTTTTGGCAGAACGCGCGTGTGCATTTCTACCAAACGACGTGAAAAGCATGCCAATGCTGCTCTTTTTAGAACCCGCACATGGATTTGTGCGAAAACGCGTTTTAAGCATGCATATGCAACTTTTGGTAGACGCGGATGCAGTTTTCTGCAAAACCACACGATATGCATGCAAATGGTGCTTTTGGCGGAACGCGCGTGTGGATTTCTACCAAACGACGTGAAAAGCATGCAATGCTGCTCTTTTTAGAACCCGCACATGGATTTGTGCCAAAAAGCGTTTTAAGCATGAATATGCAACTTTTGGTAGACGCGGATGCAGTTTTCTGCAAAACCACACGATATGCATGCAAATGGTGCTTTTGGCAGAAGGCGCGTGTGGATTTCTACCAAACGACGTGAAAAGCATGCCAATGCTGCTCTTTTTAGCACCCGCACATGGATTTGTGCCAAAACGCGTTTTAAGCATGCACATGCAACTTTTAGTAGACGCGATGCAGTTTTCTGCAAAACCACACGATATGCATGCAAATGGTGCTTTTGGCAGAACGCGCGTGTGGATTTCTACCAAACGACGTGAAAAGCATGCCAATGCTGCTCTTTTTAGCACCCGCACATGGATTTGTGCCAAAACGCGTTTTAAGCATGAATATGCAACTTTTGGTAGACGCGGATGCAGTTTCTGCAAAACCACACGATATGCATGCAAATGGCGCTTTTGGCAGAACGCGCGTGTGGATTTCTACCAAACGACGTGAAAAGTATGCCATTGCTGCTCTTTTCAGAACCCGCACATGGATTTGTGCCAAAACGCATTTTAAGCATGCATATGCAACTTTTGGTAGACGCGGATGCAGTTTTCTGCAAAACCACACGATATGCATGCAAATGGTGCTTTTGGCAGAACGCGCGTGTGGATTTCTACCAAACGACGTGAAAAGCATGCCAATGCTGCTCTTTTTTAGCACCCGCACATGGATTTGTGCCAAAACGCGTTTTAAGCATGAATATGCAACTTTTGGTAGACGCGGATGCAGTTTTCTGCAAAACCACACGATATGCATGCAAATGGTGCTTTTGGCAGAACGCGCGTGTGGATTTCTACCAAACGACGTGAAAAGCATGCCAATGCTGCTCTTTTTAGCACCCGCACATGGATTTGTGCCAAAACACGTTTTAAGCATGCATATGCATCTTTTGGTAGATGCGATTGCAGTTTTCTGCAAAACCACACGATATGCATGCAAATGGTGCTTTTGGCAGAACGCGCACGTGGATTTCTACCAAACGACGTGAAAAGCATGCCGATGCTACTGTTTTTAGCACCCGCACATGGATTCGTGCCAAAACACGTTTTAAGCATGCATATGCATCTTTTGGTAGATGCGATTGCAGTTTTCTGCAAAACCACACGATATGCATGCAAATGGTGCTTTTGGCAGAACGCGGACGTGGATTTCTACCAAACGACGTGAAAAGCATGCCGATGCTGCTCTTTTTAGCACCCGCAGATGGATTTGTGCCAAAACGCGTTTTAAGCATGCATATGCCAACTTTTGGTAGACGCGGATGCAGTTTTCTGCAAAACCACACGATATGCATGCAGATGGTGCTTTTGGCTGAACGCGCGTGTGGATTTCTACCAAACGACGTGAAAAGCATGCCAATGCTGCTCTTTTTAGAACCAGCACATGGATTTGTGCCAAAAAGCGTTTTAAGCATGAATATGCAACTTTTGGTAGACGCGGATGCAGTTTTCTGCAAAACCACACGATATGCATGCAAATGGTGCTTTTGGCAGAAGGCGCGTGTGGATGTCTACCAAACGACGTGAAAAGCATGCCAATGCTGCTCTTTTTAGCACCCGCACATGGATTTGTGCCAAAACGCGTTTTAAGCATGCACATGCAACTTTTGGTAGACGCGATGCAGTTTTCTGCAAAACCACACGATATGCATGCAAATGGTGCTTTTGGCAGAACGCGCGTGTGGATTTCTACCAAACGACGTGAAAAGCATGCCAATGCTGCTCTTTTTAGCACCCGCACATGGATGTGTGCCAAAACGCGTTTTAAGCATGAATATGCAACTTTTGGTAGACGCGGATGCAGTTTTTTGCAGAACCACACGATATGCATGCAAATGGCGCTTTTGGCAGAACGCGCGTGTGGATTTCTACCAAACGACGTGAAAAGTATGCCAATGCTGCTCTTTTCAGAACCCGCACATGGATTTGTGCCAAAACGCATTTTAAGCATGCATATGCAACTTTTGGTAGACGCGGATGCAGTTTTCTGCAAAACCACACGATATGCCTGCAAATGGTGCTTTTGGCAGAACCCGCGTGTGGATTTCTACCAAACGACGCGAAAAGCATAACAGTGCTGCTCTTTTGAGAACCCGCACATGGATTTGTGCCAAAACGCGTTTTAGGCATGAATATGCAACTTTTGGTAGACGCGGATGCAGTTTTCTGCAAAACCACACGATATGCATGCAAATGGCGCTTTTGGCAGAACGCGCGTGTGGATTTCTACCAAACGACGTGAAAAGCATGCCAATGCTGCTCTTTTTAGCACCCGCACATGGATTTCTGCCAAAACGCGTTTTAAGCATGAATACGCAACTTTTGGTAGACGCGGATGCAGTTTTCTGCAAAACCACACGATATGCATGCAAATGGTGCTTTGGCAGAACGCGCGTGTGGATTTCTACCAAACGACGTGAAAAGCATGCCAATGCTGCTATTTTTAGAACCCGCACATGGATTCGTGCCAAAACGCGTTTTAAGCATGAATATGCAACTTTTGGTAGACGCGGATGCAGTTTTCTGCAAAACCACACGATCAATCAATCAATCAATCATTTTATTTCCTTAAAGAAGGAGGTGTACAGGAGTAAAAGCTTGGACAGCTTGACGAGGTCCTGACCCCTTGTAAGTTGGCACAACAGCAAGATGACAGCCAGTCATACAGAAGAAATGAAAAAAAAATCACAATGCAACGGGTAATACAGAGTGAAACAAGACGGCAAGCAATAATCAACACTCATAAATAACAGTGGAAAACAAAATTAGGAGAAGGCAATGTCTAGTCTTGCAAATAAATAAGTTGACAAAAACGTTTAATGCGAGAGTTTCGGTTTCTGGAGGGATCAAAATTTTGTCGCTCGAATAGGTTTAAAAGCGAAGGTAATGTATGGGATAAAGATTGCTCATCATAAGAGGTTGTTCGGGTAGGTACGAAACACATTTCTTTATGTCGGGTCTGTAGAATATTCGTATATTCCCGAAGTTTTGCCAGATGAATTGTATCATCAATGCCAAATTTTACGAAATCTTTGTGGATATGCATATGCACATATGCATATTTGCATATGCATGCAAATGGCGCTTTTGGCAGAACGCGCGTGTGGATTTCTACCAAACGACGTGAAAAGCATGCCAATGCTGCTATTTTTAGAACCCGCACATGGATTTGTGCCAAAAAGCGTTTTAAGCATGAATATGCAACTTTTGGTAGACGCGGATGCAGTTTTCTGCAAAACCACACGATATGCATGCAAATGGCGCTTTTGGCTGAACGCGCGTGTGGATTTCTACCAAACGACGTGAAAAGCATGCCAATGCTGCTCTTTTTAGAACCCGCACATGGATTTGTGCCAAAAAGCGTTTTAAGCATGAATATGCAACTTTTGGTAGACGCGGATGCAGTTTTCTGCAAAACCACACGATATGCATGCAAATGGCGTTTTTGGCAGAACGCGCGTGTGGATTTCTACCAAACGACGTGAAAAGCATGCCAATGCTGCTCTTTTTAGCACCCGCACATGGATTTGTGCCAAAAAGCGTTTTAAGCATGAATATGCAAATTTTGGTAGACGCGGATGCAGTTTTCTGCAAAACGACACGATATGCATGCAAATGGTGCTTTTGGCAGAATGCGCGTGTGCATTTCTACCAAACGACGTGAAAAGCATGCCAATGCTGCTCTTTTTAGCACCCGCACATGGATTTGTGCCAAAACGCGTTTTAAGCATGAGTATGCAACTTTTGGTAGACGCGGATGCAGTTTTCTAAAAAACCACACGATATGCATGCAAATGGTGCTTTTGGCAGAACGCGCGCGTGGATTTCTACCAAATGACGTGAAAAGCATGCCAATGCTGCTCTTTTTAGCACCCGCACATGGATTTGTGCCAAAACGCGCTTAAAGCATGCATATGCAACTTTTGGTAGACGCGGATGCAGTTTTCTGCAAAACCACACGATATGCATGCAAATGGTGCTTTTGGCAGAACGCGCGTGTGGATTTCTACCAAACGACGTGAAAAGCATAACAATGCTGCTCTTTTTAGAACCCGCACATGGATTTGTGCCAAAACGCGTTTGAAGCATGAATATGCAACTTTTGGTAGACGCGGATGCAGTTTTCTGCAAAACCACACGATATGCATGCAAATGGCGCTTTTGGCAGAACGCGCGTGTGGATTTCTACCAAACGACGTGAAAAGCATGCCAATGCTGCTCTTTTTAGCAGCTGCACATGGATTTTCGCAAAAACGTGTTTTAGGCATGAATATGCAACTTTTGGTAGACGCGGATGCAGTTTTCTGCAAAACCACACGATATGCATGCAAATGGCGCTTTTGGCAGAACGCGCGTGTGGATGTCTACCAAACGACGTGAAAAGCATGCCAATGCTGCTCTTTTTAGAACCCGCACATGGATTTTTGCGAAAAGGCGTTTTAAGCATGAATATGCAACTTTTGGTAGACGCGGATGCAGTTTTCTGCAAAACCACACGATATGCATGCAAATGGTGCTTTTGGCAGAACGCGCGTGTGGATTTCTACAAAACGACGTGAAAAGCATGCCAATGCTGCTCTTTTTAGCACCCGCACATGGATTTGTGCCAAAACGCGTTTTAAGTATGAGTATGCAACTTTTGGTAGACGGGGATGCAGTTTTCTGCAAAACCACACGATATGCATGCAAATGGCGCTTTTGGCAGAACGCGCGTGTGGATTTCTACCAAACAACGTGAAAAGCATGCCAATGCTGCTCTTTTTAGAACCCGCACATGGATTTCTGCCAAAAAGCGTTTTAGGCATGAATATGCAACTTTTGGTAGACGCGGATGCAGTTTTCTGCAAAACCACACGATATGCATGCAAATGGCGCTTTTGGCAGAACGCGCGTGTGAATTTCTACCAAACGACGTGAAAAGCATGCCAATGCTGCTCTTTTTAGAACCCGCACATGGATTTTTGCGAAAAGGCGTTTTAAGCATGAATATGCAACTTTTGGTAGACGCGGATGCAGTTTTCTGCAAAACCACACGATATGCATGCAAATGGTGCTTTTGGCAGAACGCGCGTGTGGATTTCTACAAAACGACGTGAAAAGCATGCCAATGCTGCTCTTTTTAGAACACGCACATGGATTTGTGCCAAAACGCGTTTTAAGCATGCATATGCAACTTTTGTTAGACGCGGATGCAGTTTTCTGCAAAACCACACGATATGCATGCAAATGGCGCTTTTGGCAGAACGCGCGTGTGGATTTCTACCAAACAACGTGAAAAGCATGCCAATGCTGCTCTTTTTAGAACCCGCACATGGATTTCTGCCAAAAAGCGTTTTAGGCATGAATATGCAACTTTTGGTAGACGCGGATGCAGTTTTCTGCAAAACCACACGATATGCATGCAAATGGCGCTTTTGGCAGAACGCGCGTGTGGATTTCTACCAAACGACGTGAAAAGCATGCCAATGCTGCTCTTTTTAGCACCCGCACATGGATTTGTGCCAAAACGCGTTTTAAGAATGCACATGCAACTTTTGGTAGACGCGATGCAGTTTTCTGCCAAACCACACGATATGCATGCAAATGGTGCTTTTGGCAGAACGCGCGTGTGGATTTCTACCAAACGACGTGAAAAGCATGCCAATGCTGCTCTTTTTAGCACCCGCACCTGGATTTGTGCCAAAACGCGTTTTAAGCAAGAATATGCAACTTTTGGTAGACGCGGATGCAGTTTTCTGCAAAACCACACGATATGCTTGCAAATGGTGCCTTTGGCAGAACGCGCGTGTGGATTTCTACCAAACAACGTTAAAAGCATGCCAATGCTGCTCTTTTTAGAACCCGCACATGGATTTGTGCCAAAACGCGTTTTAAGCATGCATATGCAACTTTTGGTAGACGCGGATGCAGTTTTCTGCAAAACCACACGATATGCATGGAAATGGTGCTTTTGGCAGAACGCGCGTGTGGATTTCTACCAAACGACGTGAAAAGCATGCCAATGTTGCTCGTTTTAGAACCCGCAGATGGATTTGTGCCAAAAAGCCTTTTAAGCATGAATATGCAACTTTTGGTAGACGCGGAGGCAGTTTTCTGCAAAACCACACGATATGCATGCAAATGGCGCTTTTGGCAGAAATCTGGTGTGGATTTCTACCAAACAACGTGAAAAACATGCCAATGCTGCTCTTTTTAGCACCCGCACATGGATTTGTGCCAAAACGCGTTTTAAGCATGGATATGTAACTTTTGGTAGACGCGGATGCAGTTTTCTGCAAAACCACACGATATGCATGCAAATGGTGCTTTTGGCAGAACGCGCGTGTGGATTTCTACCAAACGACGTGAAAAGCATGCCAATGCTGCTCTTTTTAGCACCCGCACCTGGATTTGTGCCAAAACGCGTTTTAAGCAAGAATATGCAACTTTTGGTAGACGCGGATGCAGTTTTCTGCAAAACCACACGATATGCATGCAAATGGTGCTTTTGGCAGAACGCGCATGTGGATTTCTACCAAACAACGTGAAAAGCATGCCAATGCTGCTCTTTTTAGAACCCGCACATGGATTTGTGCCAAAACGCGTTTTAAGCATGCATATGCAACTTTTGGTAGACGCGGATGCAGTTTTCTGCAAAACCACACGATATGCATGCAAATGGTGCTTTTGGCAGAACGCGCGTGTGGATTTCTACCAAACGACGTGAAAAGCATGCCAATGCTGCTCTTTTTAGAACCCGCACATGGATTTGTGCCAAAAAGCGTTTTAAGCTTGAATATGCAACTTTTGGTAGACGCGGATGCAGTTTTCTGCAAAACCACACGATATGCATGCAAATGGTGCTTTTGGCAGAACGCGCGTGTGGATTTCTACCAAACGACGTGAAAAGCATGCCAATGCTGCTCTTTTAAGAACCCGCACATGGATTTGTGCCAAAACGCGTTTTAAGCATGAATATGCAACTTTTGGTAGACGCGGATGCAGGTTTCTGCAAAACCACACGATATGCATGCAAATGGTGCTTTTGGCAGAACGCGCGTGTGGATTTCTACAAAACGACGTGAAAAGCATGCCAATGCTGCTCTTTTTAGCAACCGCACCTGGATTTGTGCCAAAACGCGTTTTAAGCAAGAATATGCAACTTTTGGTAGACGCGGATGCAGGTTTCTGCAAAACCACACGATATGCATGCAAATGGCGCTTTTGGCAGAACGCGCGTGTGGATTTCTACCAAACGACGTGAAAAGCATGCCAATGCTGCTCTTTTTAGCACCCGCACATGGATTTGTGCCAAAACGCGTTTTAAGCATGAATATGCAACTTTTGGTAGGCGCGGATGCAGTTTTCTGCAAAACCACACGATATGCATGCAAATGGTGCTTTTGGCAGAACGCGCGTGTGGATTTCTACCAAACGACGTGAAAAGCATGCCAATGCTGCTCTTTTTAGCAACCGCACCTGGATTTGTGCCAAAACGCGTTTTAAGCAAGAATATGCAACTTTTGGTAGACGCGGATGCAGTTTTCTGCAAAACCACACGATATGCTTGCAAATGGTGCTTTTGGCAGAACGCGCGTGTGGATTTCTACCAAACAACGTGAAAAGCATGCCAATGCTGCTCTTTTTAGAACCCGCACATGGATTTGTGCCAAAACGCGTTTTAAGCATGCATATGCAACTTTTGGTAGACGCGGATGCAGTTTTCTGCAAAACCACACGATATGCATGCAAATGGTGCTTTTGACAGAACGCGCGTGTGGATTTCTACCAAACGACGAGAAAAGCATGAAATGCTGCTGTTTTTAGAACCCGCACATGGTTTTGTGCCAAAAAGCGTTTTAAGCATGAATATGCAACTTTTGGTAGACGCGGATGCAGTTTTCTGCAAAACCACACGATATGCATGCAAATGGCGCTTTTGGCAGAAAGCGCGTGTGGATTTCTACCAAACGACGTGAAAAACATGCCAATGCTGCTCTTTTTAGCACCCGCACATGGATTTGTGCCAACACGCGTTTTAAGCATGAATATGCAACTTTTGGTAGACGCGGATGCAGTTTTCTACAAAACCCCACGATATGCATGCAAATGGTGCTTTGGCAGAACGCGCGTGTGGATTTCTACCAAACGACGTGAAAAGCATGCCAATGCTGCTATTTTTAGAACCCGCACATGAATTCGTGCCAAAACGCGTTTTAAGCATGAATATGCAACTTTTGGTAGACGCGGATGCAGTTTTCTGCAAAACCACACGATCAGTCAATCAATCAATCATTTTATTTCCTTAAAGAAGGAGGAGTACAGGAGTAAAAGCTTGGACAGCTTGACGAGGTCCTGACCCCTTGTAAGTTGGCACAACAGCAAGATGACAGCCAGTCATACAGAAGAAATGAAAAAAAATCACAATGCAACGGGTAATACAGAGTGAAACAAGACGGCAAGCAATAATCAACACTCATAAATAACAGTGGAAAACAAAATTAGGAGAAGGCAATGTCTAGTCTTGCAAATAAATAAGTTGACAAAAACGTTTAATGCGAGAGTTTCGGTTTCTGGAGGGATCAAAATTTTGTCGGTCGAATAGGTTTAAAAGCGAAGGTAATGTATGGGATAAAGATTGCTCATCATAAGAGGTTCTTCGGGTAGGTACGAAACACATTTCTTTATGTCGGGTCTGTAGAATATTTGTATTTTCCCGAAGTTTTGCCAGATGAATTGTATCATCAATGCCAAATTTTACGAAATCTTTGTGGATATGCATATGCACATATGCATATTTGCATATGCATGCAAATGCCGCTTTTGGCAGAACGCGCGTGTGGATTTCTACCAAACGACGTGAAAAGCATGCCAATGCTGCTTTTTTTAGAACCCGCACATGGATTTGTGCCAAAAAGCGTTTTAAGCATGAATATGCAACTTTTGGTAGACGCGGATGCAGTTTTCTGCAAAACCACACGATATGCATGCAAATGGCGCTTTTGGCTGAACGCGCGTGTGGATTTCTACCAAACGACGTGAAAAGCATGCCAATGCTGCTCTTTTTAGAACCCGCACATGGATTTGTGCCAAAAAGCGTTTTAAGCATGAATATGCAACTTTTGGTAGACGCGGATGCAGTTTTCTGCAAAACCACACGATATGCATGCAAATGGCGTTTTTGGCAGAACGCGCGTGTGGATTTCTACCAAACGACGTGAAAAGCATGCCAATGCTGCTCTTTTTAGCACCCGCACATGGATTTGTGCCAAAACGCGTTTTTAGCATGAATATGCAACTTTTAGTGGACGCGGATGCAGTTTTCTGCAAAAGCACACGATATGCATGCAAATGGTGCTTTTGGCAGAAGGCGCGTGTGGATTTCTACCAAACGACGTGAAAAGCATGCCAATCTGCTCTTTTTAGAACCCACACATGGATTTGTGCCAAAAAGCGTTTTAAGCATGAATATGCAACTTTTGGTAGACGCGGATGCAGTTTTCTGCAAAACGACACGATATGCATGCAAATGGTGCTTTTGGCAGAATGCGCGTGTGGATTTCTACCAAACGACGTGAAAAGCATGCCAATGCTGCTCTTTTTAGCACCCGCACATGGATTTGTGCCAAACGCGTTTTAAGCATGAGTATGCAACTTTTGGTAGACGCGGATGCAGTTTTCTAAAAAACCACACGATATGCATGCAAATGGTGCTTTTGGCAGAACGCGCGCGTGGATTTCTACCAAATGACGTGAAAAGCATGCCAATGCTGCTCTTTTTAGCACCCGCACATGGATTTGTGCCAAAACGCGCTTAAAGCATGCATATGCAACTTTTGGTAGACGCGGATGCAGTTTTCTGCAAAACCACACGATATGCATGCAAATGGTGCTTTTGGCAGAACGCGCGTGTGGATTTCTACCAAACGACGTGAAAAGCATAACAATGCTGCTCTTTTTAGAACCCGCACATGGATTTTTGCGAAAAGGCGTTTTAAGCATGAATATGCAACTTTTGGTAGACGCGGATGCAGTTTTCTGCAAAACCACACGATATGCATGCAAATGGTGCTTTTGGCAGAACGCGCGTGTGGATTTCTACCAAACGACGTGAAAAGCATGCCAATGCTGCTCTTTTTAGCACCCGCACATGGATTTGTGCCAAAACGCGTTTTAAGCATGAGTATGCAACTTTTGGTAGACGGGGATGCAGTTTTCTGCAAAACCACACGATATGCATGCAAATGGCGCTTTTGGCAGAACGCGCGTGTGGATTTCTACCAAACGACGTGAAAAGCATGAAAATGCTGCTCTTTTTAGAACACGCACATGGATTTGTGCCAAAACGCGTTTTAAGCATGCATATGCAACTTTTGTTAGACGCGGATGCAGTTTTCTGCAAAACCACACGATATGCATGCAAATGGCGCTTTTGGCAGAACGCGCGTGTGGATTTCTACCAAACAACGTGAAAAGCATGCCAATGCTGCTCTTTTTAGAACCCGCACATGGATTTCTGCCAAAAAGCGTTTTAGGCATGAATATGCAACTTTTGGTAGACGCGATGCAGTTTTCTGCAAAACCACACGATATGCATGCAAATGGTGCTTTTGGCAGAACGCGCGTGTGGATTTCTACCAAACGACGTGAAAAGCATGCCAATGCTGCTCTTTTTAGCACCCGCACCTGGATTTGTGCCAAAACGCGTTTTAAGCAAGAATATGCAACTTTTGGTAGACGCGGATGCAGTTTTCTGCAAAACCACACGATATGCTTGCAAATGGTGCCTTTGGCCGAACGCGCGTGTGGATTTCTACCAAACAACGTTAAAAGCATGCCAATGCTGCTCTTTTTAGAACCCGCACATGGATTTGTGCCAAAACGCGTTTTAAGCATGCATATGCAACTTTTGGTAGACGCGGATGCAGTTTTCTGCAAAACCACACGATATGCATGCAAATGGTGCTTTTGGCAGAACGCGCGTGTGGATTTCTACCAAACGACGTGAAAAGCATGCCAATGTTGCTCTTTTTAGAACCCGCACATGGATTTGTGCTAAAAAGCCTTTTAAGCATGAATATGCAACTTTTGGTAGACGCGGAGGCAGTTTTCTGCAAAACCACACGATATGCATGCAAATGGCGCTTTTGGCAGAAATCGCGTGTGGATTTCTACCAAACAACGTGAAAAACATGCCAATGCTGCTCTTTTTAGCACCCGCACATGGATTTGTGCCAAAACGCGTTTTAAGCATGCACATGCAACATTTGGTAGACGAGGATGCAGTTTTCTGCAAAACCACACGTTATGCATGCAAATGGCGCTTTTGGCAGAACGCGCGTGTGGATTTCTACCAAACGACGTGAAAAGCATGCCAATGCTGCTCTTTTTAGAACCCGCACATGGATTTGTGCCAAAAAGCGTTTTAAGCATGGATATGCAACTTTTGGTAGACGCGGATGCAGTTTTCTGCAAAACCACACGATATGCATGCAAATGGTGCTTTTGGCAGAACGCGCGTGTGGATTTCTACCAAACGACGTGAAAAGCATGCCAATGCTGCTCTTTTTAGCACCCGCACCTGGATTTGTGCCAAAACGCGTTTTAAGCAAGAATATGCAACTTTTGGTAGACGCGGATGCAGTTTTCTGCAAAACCACACGATATGCATGCAAATGGTGCTTTTGGCAGAACGCGCATGTGGATTTCTACCAAACAACGTGAAAAGCATGCCAATGCTGCTCTTTTTAGAACCCGCACATGGATTTGTGCCAAAACGCGTTTTGAGCATGCATATGCAACTTTTGGTAGACGCGGATGCAGTTTTCTGCAAAACCACACGATATGCATGCAAATGGTGCTTTTGGCAGAACGCGCGTGTGGACTTCTACCAAACGACGTGAAAAGCATGCCAATGCTGCTCTTTTTAGAACCCGCACATGGATTTGTGCCAAAAAGCGTTTTAAGCTTGAATATGCAACTTTTGGTAGACGCGGATGCAGTTTTCTGCAAAACCACACGATATGCATGCAAATGGTGCTTTTGGCAGAACGCGCGTGTGGATTTCTACCAAACGACGTGAAAAGCATGCCAATGCTGCTCTTTTAAGAACCCGCACATGGATTTGTGCCAAAACGCGTTTTAAGCATGAATATGCAACTTTTGGTAGACGCGGATGCAGGTTTCTGCAAAACCACACGATATGCATGCAAATGGCGCTTTTGGCAGAACGCGCGTGTGGATTTCTACCAAACGACGTGAAAAGCATGCCAATGCTGCTCTTTTTAGCACCCGCACATGGATTTGTGCCAAAACGCGTTTTAAGCATGAATATGCAACTTTTGGTAGGCGCGGATGCAGTTTTCTGCAAAACCACACGATATGCATGCAAATGGTGCTTTTGGCAGAACGCGCGTGTGGATTTCTACCAAACGACGTGAAAAGCATGCCAATGCTGCTCTTTTTAGCAACCGCACCTGGATTTGTGCCAAAACGCGTTTTAAGCAAGAATATGCAACTTTTGGTAGACGCGGATGCAGTTTTCTGCAAAACCACACGATATGCTTGCAAATGGTGCTTTTGGCAGAACGCGCGTGTGGATTTCTACCAAACAACGTGAAAAGCATGCCAATGCTGCTCTTTTTAGAACCCGCACACGGATTTGTGCCAAAATGCGTTTTAAGCATGCATATGCAACTTTTGGTAGACGCGGATGCAGTTTTCTGCAAAACCACACGATATGCATGCAAATGGTGCTTTTGGCAGAACGCGCGTGTGGATTTCTACCAAACGACGTGAAAAGCATGCCAATGCTGCTCTTTTAAGAACCCGCACATGGATTTGTGCCAAAACGCGTTTTAAGCATGAATATGCAACTTTTGGTAGACGCGGATGCAGGTTTCTGCAAAACCACACGATATGCTTGCAAATGGTGCTTTTGGCAGAACGCGCGTGTGGATTTCTACCAAACAACGTGAAAAGCATGCCAATGCTGCTCTTTTTAGAACCCGCACACGGATTTGTGCCAAAATGCGTTTTAAGCATGCATATGCAACTTTTGGTAGACGCGGATGCAGTTTTCTGCAAAACCACACGATATGCATGCAAATGGTGCTTTTGGCAGAACGCGCGTGTGGATTTCTACCAAACGACGTGAAAAGCATGCCAATGCTGCTCTTTTTAGAACCCGCACATGGATTTGTGCCAAAACGCGTTTTAAGCATGAATATGCAACTTTTGGTAGACGCGTATGCAGGTTTCTGCAAAACTACACGATATGCATGCAAATGGTGCTTTTGGCAGAACGCGCGTGTGGATTTCTACCAAACGACGTGAAAAGCATGCCAATGCTGCTCTTTTTAGCACCCGCACATGGATTTGTGCCAAAACGCGTTTTAAGCATGAATACGCAACTTTTGGTAGCGCGGATGCAGTTTTCTGCAAAACCACACGATATGCATGCAAATGGTGCTTTTGGCAGAACGCGCGTGTGGATTTCTACCAAACGACGTGAAAAGCATGCCAATGCTGCTCTTTTTAGAACCCGCACATCGATTTGTGCCAAAACGCGTTTTAAGCATGAATACGCAACTTTTGGTAGACGAGGATGCAGTTTTCTGCAAAACCACACGATATGCATGCAAATGACGCTTTTGGCAGAACGCGCGTGTGGATTTCTACCAAACGACGTGAAAAGCATGCCAATGCTGCTCTTTTTAGAACCCGCACATGGATTTGTGCCAAAACGCGTTTTAAGCATGAATATGCAACTTTTGGTAGACGAGGATGCAGTTTTCTGCAAAACCACACGATATGCATGCAAATGACGCTTTTGGCAGAACGCGCGTGTGGATTTCTACCAAACGACGTGAAAAGCATGCCAATGCTACTCTTTTTAGAACCCGCACATCGATTTGTGCCAAAACGCGTTTTAAGCATGATTATGACACTTTTGGTAGACGAGTATGCAGTTTTCTGCAAAGCCACACGATATGTATGCAAATGGTGCTTTTGGCAGAACGCGCGTGTGGATTTCCACCAAACGACGTGAAAAGCATGCGAATGCTGCTCTTTTTAGCACCCGCACATGGATTTGTGCCAAAACGCGTTTTAAGCATGAATACGCAACTTTTGGTAGACGAGGATGCAGTTTTCTGCAAAACCACACGATATGCATGCAAATGACGCTTTTGGCAGAACGCGCGTGTGGATTTCTACCAAACGACGTGAGAAGCATGCCAATGCTGCTCTTTTTAGAACCCGCACATGGATTTGTGCCAAAACGCGTTTTAAGTATGAATAAGACACTTTTGGTAGACGAGGATGCAGTTTTCTGCAAAACCACACGATATGCATGCAAATGACGCTTTTGGCAGAACGCGCGTGTGGATTTCTACCAAACGACGTGAAAAGCATGCCAATGCTGCTCTTTTTAGCACCCGCACATGGATTTCTGCCAAAACGCGTTTTAAGCATGAATATGACACTTTTGGTAGACGAGGACTCAGTTTTCTGCAAAACCACACGATATGCATGCAAATGGTGCTTTTGGCAGAATGCGCGTGTGGATTTCTACCAAACGACGTGAAAAGCATGCCAATGCTGCTCTTTTTAGAACCCGCACATGGATTTGTGCCAAAACGCGTTTTAAGCATGAATATCACACTTTTGGTAGACGAGGATGCAGTTTTCTGCAAAACCACACGATATGCATGCAAATGGTGCTTTTGGCAGAACGCGCGTGTGGATTTCTACCAAACGACGTGAAAAGCATGCCAATGCTGCTCTTTTTAGAACCCGCACACGGATTTGTGCCAAAACGCGTTTTAAGCATGAATATGACACTTTTGGTAGACGAGTATGCAGTTTTCTGCAAAACTACACGATATGCATGCAAATGGTGCTTTTGGCAGAACGCGCGTGTGGATTTCTACCAAACGACGTGAAAAGCATGCCAATGCTGCTCTTTTTAGCACCCGCACATGGATTTGGGCCAAAACGCGTTTTAAGCATGAATACGCAACTTTTGGTGGACGAGGATGCAGTTTTCTGCAATACCACACGATATGCATGCAAATGACGCTTTTGGAAGAACGCGCGTGTGGATTTCTACCAAACGACGTGAAAAGCATGCCAATGCTGCTCTTTTTAGCACCCGCACATGGATTTGTGCCAAAACGCGTTTTAAGCATGAATATGCAACTTTTCGTAGACGAGGATGCAGTTTTCTGCAAAACCACACGATATGCATGCAAATGGTGCTTTTGGCAGAACGCGCGTGTGGATTTCTACCAAACGACGTGAAAAGCATGCCAATGCTGCTATTTTTAGCACCCGCACATGGATTTCTGCCAAAACGCGTTTTAAGCATGAATATGACACTTTTGGTAGACGAGTATGCAGTTTTCTGCAAAACTACACGATATGCATGCAAATGGTGCTTTTGGCAGAACGCGCGTGTGGATTTCTACCAAACCACGTGAAAAGCATGCCAATGCTGCTCTTTTTAGCACCCGCACATGGATTTGTGCCAAAACGCGTTTTAAGCATGAATACGCAACTTTTGGTAGACGAGGATGCAGTTTTCTGCAAAACCACACGATATGCATGCAAATGGTGCTTTTGGCAGAACGCGCGTGTGGATTTCTACCAAACGACGTGAAAAGCATGCCAATGCTGCTCTTTTTAGCACCCGCACATGGATTTTTGCCAAAACGCGTTTTAAGCATGAATACGCAACTTTTGGTAGACGAGGATGCAGTTTTCTGCAAAACCACACGATATGCATGCAAATGACGCTTTTGGCAGAACGCGCGTGTGGATTTCTACCAAACGACGTGAAAAGCATGCCAATGCTGCTCTTTTTAGAACCCGCACATGGATTTGTGCCAAAACGCGTTTTAAGCATGAATATGACACTTTTGGTAGACGAGGATGCAGTTTTCTGCAAAACCACACGATATGCATGCAAATGACGCTTTTGGCAGAACGCGCGTGTGGATTTCTACCAAACGACGTGAAAAGCATGCCAATGCTGCTCTTTTTAGAACCCGCACATGGATTTGTGCCAAAACGCGTTTTAAGCATGAATATGACACTTTTGGTAGACGAGTATGCAGTTTTCTGCAAAACTACACGATATGCATGCAAATGGTGCTTTTGGCAGAACGCGCGTGTGGATTTCTACCAAACCACGTGAAAAGCATGCCAATGCTGCTCTTTTTAGCACCCGCACATGGATTTGTGCCAAAACGCGTTTTAAGCATGAATATGACACTTTTGGTAGACGAGTATGCAGTTTTCTGCACAACCACACGATATGCATGCAAATGGTGCTTTTGGCAGAACGCCCGTGTGGATTTCTACCAAACGACGTGAAAAGCATGCCAATGCTGCTCTTTTTAGCACCCGCACATGGATTTTTGCCAAAACGCGTTTTAAGCATGAATACGCAACTTTTGGTAGACGAGGATGCAGTTTTCTGCAAAACCACACGATATGCATGCAAATGACGCTTTTGGCAGAACGCGCGTGTGGATTTCTACCAAGCGACGTGAAAAGCATGCCAATGCTGCTCTTTTTAGAACCCGCACATGGATTTGTGCCAAAACGCGTTTTAAGCATGAATATGACACTTTTGGTAGACGAGTATGCAGTTTTCTGCAAAACAACACGATATGCATGCAAATGGTGCTTTTGGCAGAACGCGCGTGTGGATTTCTACCAAACGACGTGAAAAGCATGCCAATGCTGCTCTTTTTAGCACCCACACATGGATTTGTGCCAAACCGCGTTTTAGGCATGAATGCGCAACTTTTGGTAGACGAGGATGCAGTTTTCTGCAAAACCACACGATATGCATGCAAATGGTGCTTTTGGCAGAACGCGCGTGTGGATTTCTACCAAACGACTTGAAAAGCATGCCAATGCTGCTCTTTTTAGCACCCGCACATGGATTTCTGCCAAAACGCGTTTTAAGCATGAATATGCAACTTTTGGTAGACGAGGATGCAGTTTTCTGCAAAACCACACGATATGCATGCAAATGACGCTTTTGGCAGAACGCGCGTGTGGATTTCTACCAAACGACGTGAAAAGCATGCCAATGCTGCTCTTTTTAGAACCCGCACATGGATTTGTGCCAAAACCCGTTTTAAGCATGAATATGACACTTTTGGTAGACGAGGATGCAGTTTTCTGCAAAACCACACGATATGCATGCAAATGGTGCTTTTGGCAGAATGCGCGTGTGGATTTCTACCAAACGACGTGAAAAGCATGCCAATGCTGCTCTTTTTAGAACCCGCACACGGATTTCTGCCAAAACGCGTTTTAAGCATGAATATGCAACTTTTGGTAGACGAGGATGCAGTTTTCTGCAAAACCACACGATATGCATGCAAATGACGCTTTTGGCAGAACGCGCGTGTGGATTTCTACCAAACGACGTGAAAAGCATGCCAATGCTGCTCTTTTTAGAACCCGCACATGGATTTGTGCCAAAACCCGTTTTAAGCATGAATATGACACTTTTGGTAGACGAGGATGCAGTTTTCTGCAATACCACACGATATGCATGCAAATGACGCTTTTGGCAGAACGCGCGTGTGGATTTCTACCAAACGACGTGAAAAGCATGCCAATGCTGCTCTTTTTAGCACCCGCACATGGATTTGTGCCAAAACGCGTTTTAAGCATGAATATGCAACTTTTGGTAGACGAGGATGCAGTTTTCTGCAAAACCACACGATATGCATGCAAATGGTGCTTTTGGCAGAACGCGCGTGTGGATTTCTACCAAACGACGTGAAAAGCATGCCAATGCTGCTCTTTTTAGCACCCGCACATGGATTTCTGCCAAAACGCGTTTTAAGCATGAATATGCAACTTTTGGTAGACGAGGATGCAGTTTTCTGCAAAACCACACGATATGCATGCAAATGACGCTTTTGGCAGAACGCGCGTGTGGATTTCTACCAAACGACGTGAAAAGCATGCCAATGCTGCTCTTTTTAGAACCCGCACATGGATTTGTGCCAAAACCCGTTTTAAGCATGAATATGACACTTTTGGTAGACGAGGATGCAGTTTTCTGCAAAACCACACGATATGCATGCAAATGGTGCTTTTGGCAGAATGCGCGTGTGGATTTCTACCAAACGACGTGAAAAGCATGCCAATGCTGCTCTTTTTAGAACCCGCACATCGATTTGTGCCAAAACGCGTTTTAAGCATGAATACGCAACTTTTGGTAGACGAGGATGCAGTTTTCTGCAAAACCACACGATATGCATGCAAATGACGCTTTTGGCAGAACGCGCGTGTGGATTTCTACCAAACGACGTGAAAAGCATGCCAATGCTGCTCTTTTTAGAACCCGCACATCGATTTGTGCCAAAACGCGTTTTAAGCATGAATATGACACTTTTGGTAGACGAGTATGCAGTTTTCTGCACAACCACACGATATGCATGCAAATGGTGCTTTTGGCAGAACGCCCGTGTGGATTTCTACCAAACGACGTGAAAAGCATGCCAATGCTGCTCTTTTTAGCACCCGCACATGGATTTTTGCCAAAACGCGTTTTAAGCATGAATACGCAACTTTTGGTAGACGAGGATGCAGTTTTCTGCAAAACCACACGATATGCATGCAAATGACGCTTTTGGCAGAACGCGCGTGTGGATTTCTACCAAACGACGTGAAAAGCATGCCAATGCTGCTCTTTTTAGAACCCGCACATGGATTTGTGCCAAAACGCGTTTTAAGCTTGAATATGACACTTTTGGTAGACGAGTATGCAGTTTTCTGCAAAACTACACGATATGCATGCAAATGGTGCTTTTGGCAGAACGCGCGTGTGGATTTCTACCAAACGACGTGAAAAGCATGCCAATGCTGCTCTTTTTAGCACCCGCACATGGATTTGTGCCAAAACGCTTTTTATGCATGAATACGCAACTTTTGGTAGACGAGGATGCAGTTTTCTGCAAAACCACACGATATGCATGCAAATGGTGCTTTTGGCAGAACGCGCGTGTGGATTTCTACCAAACGACTTGAAAAGCATGCCAATGCTGCTCTTTTTAGAACCCGCACATGGATTTGTGCCAAAACGCGTTTTAAGCATGATTATGACACTTTTGGTAGACGAGTATGCAGTTTTCTGCAAAACCACACGATATGCATGCAAATGGTGCTTTTGGCAGAACGAGCGTGTGGATTTCCACCAAACGACGTGAAAAGCATGCGAATGCTGCTCTTTTTAGCACCCGCACATGGATTTGTGCCAAAACGCGTTTTAAGCATGAATACGCAACTTTTGGTAGACGAGGATGCAGTTTTCTGCAAAACCACACGATATGCATGCAAATGACGCTTTTGGCAGAACGCGCGTGTGGATTTCTACCAAACGACGTGAGAAGCATGCCAATGCTGCTCTTTTTAGAACCCGCACATGGATTTGTGCCAAAACGCGTTTTAAGTATGAATAAGACACTTTTGGTAGACGAGGATGCAGTTTTCTGCAAAACCACACGATATGCATGCAAATGACGCTTTTGGCAGAACGCGCGTGTGGATTTCTACCAAACGACGTGAAAAGCATGCCAATGCTGCTCTTTTTAGCACCCGCACATGGATTTCTGCCAAAACGCGTTTTAAGCATGAATATGCAACTTTTGGTAGACGAGGATGCAGTTTTCTGCAAAACCACACGATATGCATGCAAATGACGCTTTTGGCAGAACGCGCGTGTGGATTTCTACCAAACGACGTGAAAAGCATGCCAATGCTGCTCTTTTTAGAACCCGCACATGGATTTGTGCCAAAACCCGTTTTAAGCATGAATATGACACTTTTGGTAGACGAGGATGCAGTTTTCTGCAAAACCACACGATATGCATGCAAATGGTGCTTTTGGCAGAATGCGCGTGTGCATTTCTACCAAACGACGTGAAAAGCATGCCAATGCTGCTCTTTTTAGAACCCGCACATGGATTTGTGCCAAAACGCGTTTTAAGCATGAATATCACACTTTTGGTAGACGAAGATGCAGTTTTCTGCAAAACCACACGATATGCATGCAAATGGTGCTTTTGGCAGAACGCGCGTGTGGATTTCTACCAAACGACGTGAAAAGCATGCCAATGCTGCTCTTTTTAGAACCCGCACATGGATTTGTGCCAAAATGTGTTTTAAGCATGAATATGACACTTTTGGTAGACGAGGATGCAGTTTTCTGCAAAACCACACGATATGCATGCAAATGGTGCTTTTGGCAGAACGTGCGTGTGGATTTCTACCAAACGACGTGAAAAGCATGCCAATGCTGCTCTTTTTAGAACCCGCACACGGATTTGTGCCAAAACGCGTTTTAAGCATGAATATGACACTTTTGGTAGACGAGTATGCAGTTTTCTGCAAAACTACACGATATGCATGCAAATGGTGCTTTTGGCAGAACGCGCGTGTGGATTTCTACCAAACGACGTGAAAAGCATGCCAATGCTGCTCTTTTTAGCACCCGCACATGGATTTGTGCCAAAACGCGTTTTAAGCATGAATACGCAACTTTTGGTAGACGAGGATGCAGTTTTCTGCAATACCACACGATATGCATGCAAATGACGCTTTTGGCAGAACGCGCGTGTGGATTTCTACCAAACGACGTGAAAAGCATGCCAATGCTGCTCTTTTTAGCACCCGCACATGGATTTGTGCCAAAACGCGTTTTAAGCATGAATATGCAACTTTTGGTAGACGAGGATGCAGTTTTCTGCAAAACCACACGATATGCATGCAAATGGTGCTTTTTGCAGAACGCGCGTGTGGATTTCTACCAAACGACGTGAAAAGCATGCCAATGCTGCTCTTTTTAGCACCCGCACATGGATTTCTGCCAAAACGCGTTTTAAGCATGAATATGACACTTTTGGTAGACGAGTATGCAGTTTTCTGCAAAACTACACGAAATGCATGCAAATGGTGCTTTTGGCAGAACGCGCGTGTGGATTTCTACCAAACCACGTGAAAAGCATGCCAATGCTGCTCTTTTTAGCACCCGCACATGGATTTGTGCCAAAACGCGTTTTAAGCATGAATACGCAACTTTTGGTAGACGAGGATGCAGTTTTCTGCAAAACCACACGATATGCATGCAAATGGTGCTTTTGGCAGAACGCGCGTGTGGATTTCTACCAAACGACGTGAAAAGCATGCCAATGCTGCTCTTTTTAGCACCCGCACATGGATTTTTGCCAAAACGCGTTTTAAGCATGAATACGCAACTTTTGGTAGACGAGGATGCAGTTTTCTGCAAAACCACACGATATGCATGCAAATGACGCTTTTGGCAGAACGCGCGTGTGGATTTCTACCAAACGACGTGAAAAGCATGCCAATGCTGCTCTTTTTAGAACCCGCACATGGATTTGTGCCAAAACGCGTTTTAAGCATGAATATGACACTTTTGGTAGACGAGGATGCAGTTTTCTGCAAAACCACACGATATGCATGCAAATGACGCTTTTGGCAGAACGCGCGTGTGGATTTCTACCAACCAACGTGAAAAGCATGCCAATGCTGCTCTTTTTAGAACCCGCACATGGATTTGTGCCAAAACGCGTTTTAAGCATGAATATGACACTTTTGGTAGACGAGTATGCAGTTTTCTGCAAAACTACACGATATGCATGCAAATGGTGCTTTTGGCAGAACGCGCGTGTGGATTTCTACCAAACGACGTGAAAAGCATGCCAATGCTGCTCTTTTTAGCACCCGCACATGGATTTGTGCCAAAACGCGTTTTAAGCATGAATACGCAACTTTTGGTAGACGAGGATGCAGTTTTCTGCAAAACCACACGATATGCATGCAAATGGTGCTTTTGGCAGAACGCGCGTGTGGATTTCTACCAAACGACGTGAAAAGCATGCCAATGCTGCTCTTTTTAGAACCCGCACATCGATTTGTGCCAAAACGCGTTTTAAGCATGAATACGCAACTTTTGGTAGACGAGGATGCAGTTTTCTGCAAAACCACACGATATGCATGCAAATGACGCTTTTGGCAGAACGCGCGTGTGGATTTCTACCAAACGACGTGAAAAGCATGCCAATGCTGCTCTTTTTAGAACCCGCACATGGATTTGTGCCAAAACGCGTTTTAAGCATGAATATGCAACTTTTGGTAGACGAGGATGCAGTTTTCTGCAAAACCACACGATATGCATGCAAATGACGCTTTTGGCAGAACGCGCGTGTGGATTTCTACCAAACGACGTGAAAAGCATGCCAATGCTGCTCTTTTTAGAACCCGCACATCGATTTGTGCCAAAACGCGTTTTAAGCATGATTATGACACTTTTGGTAGACGAGTATGCAGTTTTCTGCAAAGCCACACGATATGCATGCAAATGGTGCTTTTGGCAGAACGCGCGTGTGGATTTCCACCAAACGACGTGAAAAGCATGCGAATGCTGCTCTTTTTAGCACCCGCACATGGATTTGTGCCAAAACGCGTTTTAAGCATGAATACGCAACTTTTGGTAGACGAGGATGCAGTTTTCTGCAAAACCACACGATATGCATGCAAATGACGCTTTTGGCAGAACGCGCGTGTGGATTTCTACCAAACGACGTGAGAAGCATGCCAATGCTGCTCTTTTTAGAACCCGCACATGGATTTGTGCCAAAACGCGTTTTAAGTATGAATAAGACACTTTTGGTAGACGAGGATGCAGTTTTCTGCAAAACCACACGATATGCATGCAAATGACGCTTTTGGCAGAACGCGCGTGTGGATTTCTACCAAACGACGTGAGAAGCATGCCAATGCTGCTCTTTTTAGAACCCGCACATGGATTTGTGCCAAAACGCGTTTTAAGTATGAATAAGACACTTTTGGTAGACGAGGATGCAGTTTTCTGCAAAACCACACGATATGCATGCAAATGACGCTTTTGGCAGAACGCGCGTGTGGATTTCTACCAAACGACGTGAAAAGCATGCCAATGCTGCTCTTTTTAGCACCCGCACATGGATTTCTGCCAAAACGCGTTTTAAGCATGTATATGACACTTTTGGTAGACGAGGACTCAGTTTTCTGCAAAACCACACGATATGCATGCAAATGGTGCTTTTGGCAGAATGCGCGTGTGGATTTCTACCAAACGACGTGAAAAGCATGCCAATGCTGCTCTTTTTAGAACCCGCACATGGATTTGTGCCAAAACGCGTTTTAAGCATGAATATCACACTTTTGGTAGACGAGGATGCAGTTTTCTGCAAAACCACACGATATGCATGCAAATGGTGCTTTTGGCAGAACGCGCGTGTGGATTTCTACCAAACGACGTGAAAAGCATGCCAATGCTGCTCTTTTTAGAACCCGCACACGGATTTGTGCCAAAACGCGTTTTAAGCATGAATATGACACTTTTGGTAGACGAGTATGCAGTTTTCTGCAAAACTACACGATATGCATGCAAATGGTGCTTTTGGCAGAACGCGCGTGTGGATTTCTACCAAACGACGTGAAAAGCATGCCAATGCTGCTCTTTTTAGCACCCGCACATGGATTTGGGCCAAAACGCGTTTTAAGCATGAATACGCAACTTTTGGTGGACGAGGATGCAGTTTTCTGCAATACCACACGATATGCATGCAAATGACCCTTTTGGCAGAACGCGCGTGTGGATTTCTACCAAACGACGTGAAAAGCATGCCAATGCTGCTCTTTTTAGCACCCGCACATGGATTTGTGCCAAAACGCGTTTTAAGCATGAATATGCAACTTTTCGTAGACGAGGATGCAGTTTTCTGCAAAACCACACGATATGCATGCAAATGGTGCTTTTGGCAGAACGCGCGTGTGGATTTCTACCAAACGACGTGAAAAGCATGCCAATGCTGCTATTTTTAGCACCCGCACATGGATTTCTGCCAAAACGCGTTTTAAGCATGAATATGACACTTTTGGTAGACGAGTATGCAGTTTTCTGCAAAACTACACGATATGCATGCAAATGGTGCTTTTGGCAGAACGCGCGTGTGGATTTCTACCAAACCACGTGAAAAGCATGCCAATGCTGCTCTTTTTAGCACCCGCACATGGATTTGTGCCAAAACGCGTTTTAAGCATGAATACGCAACTTTTGGTAGACGAGGATGCAGTTTTCTGCAAAACCACACGATATGCATGCAAATGGTGCTTTTGGCAGAACGCGCGTGTGGATTTCTACCAAACGACGTGAAAAGCATGCCAATGCTGCTCTTTTTAGCACCCGCACATGGATTTTTGCCAAAACGCGTTTTAAGCATGAATACGCAACTTTTGGTAGACGAGGATGCAGTTTTCTGCAAAACCACACGATATGCATGCAAATGACGCTTTTGGCAGAACGCGCGTGTGGATTTCTACCAAACGACGTGAAAAGCATGCCAATGCTGCTCTTTTTAGAACCCGCACATGGATTTGTGCCAAAACGCGTTTTAAGCATGAATATGACACTTTTGGTAGACGAGGATGCAGTTTTCTGCAAAACCACACGATATGCATGCAAATGACGCTTTTGGCAGAACGCGCGTGTGGATTTCTACCAAACGACGTGAAAAGCATGCCAATGCTGCTCTTTTTAGAACCCGCACATGGATTTGTGCCAAAACGCGTTTTAAGCATGAATATGACACTTTTGGTAGACGAGTATGCAGTTTTCTGCAAAACTACACGATATGCATGCAAATGGTGCTTTTGGCAGAACGCGCGTGTGGATTTCTACCAAACCACGTGAAAAGCATGCCAATGCTGCTCTTTTTAGCACCCGCACATGGATTTGTGCCAAAACGCGTTTTAAGCATGAATATGACACTTTTGGTAGACGAGTATGCAGTTTTCTGCACAACCACACGATATGCATGCAAATGGTGCTTTTGGCAGAACGCCCGTGTGGATTTCTACCAAACGACGTGAAAAGCATGCCAATGCTGCTCTTTTTAGCACCCGCACATGGATTTTTGCCAAAACGCGTTTTAAGCATGAATACGCAACTTTTGGTAGACGAGGATGCAGTTTTCTGCAAAACCACACGATATGCATGCAAATGACGCTTTTGGCAGAACGCGCGTGTGGATTTCTACCAAGCGATGTGAAAAGCATGCCAATGCTGCTCTTTTTAGAACCCGCACATGGATTTGTGCCAAAACGCGTTTTAAGCATGAATATGACACTTTTGGTAGACGATTATGCAGTTTTCTGCAAAACTACACGATATGCATGCAAATGGTGCTTTTGGCAGAACGCGCGTGTGGATTTCTACCAAACGACGTGAAAAGCATGCCAATGCTGCTCTTTTTAGCACCCACACATGGATTTGTGCCAAAACGCGTTTTAGGCATGAATGCGCAACTTTTGGTAGACGAGGATGCAGTTTTCTGCAAAACCACACGATATGCATGCAAATGGTGCTTTTGGCAGAACGCGCGTGTGGATTTCTACCAAACGACTTGAAAAGCATGCCAATGCTGCTCTTTTTAGCACCCGCACATGGATTTCTGCCAAAACGCGTTTTAAGCATGAATATGCAACTTTTGGTAGACGAGGATGCAGTTTTCTGCAAAACCACACGATATGCATGCAAATGACGCTTTTGGCAGAACGCGCGTGTGGATTTCTACCAAACGACGTGAAATGCATGCCAATGCTGCTCTTTTTAGAACCCGCACATGGATTTGTGCCAAAACCCGTTTTAAGCATGAATATGACACTTTTGGTAGACGAGGATGCAGTTTTCTGCAAAACCACACGATATGCATGCAAATGGTGCTTTTGGCAGAATGCGCGTGTGGATTTCTACCAAACGACGTGAAAAGCATGCCAATGCTGCTCTTTTTAGAACCCGCACACGGATTTGTGCCAAAACGCGTTTTAAGCATGAATATGACACTTTTGGTAGACGAGTATGCAGTTTTCTGCAAAACTACACGATATGCATGCAAATGGTGCTTTTGGCAGAACGCGCGTGTGGATTTCTACCAAACGACGTGAAAAGCATGCCAATGCTGCTCTTTTTAGCACCCGCACATGGATTTGTGCCAAAACGCGTTTTAAGCATGAATACGCAACTTTTGGTAGACGAGGATGCAGTTTTCTGCAATACCACACGATATGCATGCAAATGACGCTTTTGGCAGAACGCGCGTGTGGATTTCTACCAAACGACGTGAAAAGCATGCCAATGCTGCTCTTTTTAGCACCCGCACATGGATTTGTGCCAAAACGCGTTTTAAGCATGAATATGCAACTTTTGGTAGACGAGGATGCAGTTTTCTGCAAAACCACACGATATGCATGCAAATGGTGCTTTTGGCAGAACGCGCGTGTGGATTTCTACCAAACGACGTGAAAAGCATGCCAATGCTGCTCTTTTTAGCACCCGCACATGGATTTCTGCCAAAACGCGTTTTAAGCATGAATATGCAACTTTTGGTAGACGAGGATGCAGTTTTCTGCAAAACCACACGATATGCATGCAAATGACGCTTTTGGCAGAACGCGCGTGTGGATTTCTACCAAACGACGTGAAAAGCATGCCAATGCTGCTCTTTTTAGAACCCGCACATGGATTTGTGCCAAAACCCGTTTTAAGCATGAATATGACACTTTTGGTAGACGAGGATGCAGTTTTCTGCAAAACCACACGATATGCATACAAATGGTGCTTTTGGCAGAATGCGCGTGTGGATTTCTACCAAACGACGTGAAAAGCATGCCAATGCTGCTCTTTTTAGAACCCGCACATGGATTTGTGCCAAAACGCGTTTTAAGCATGAATATCACACTTTTGGTAGACGAGGATGCAGTTTTCTGCAAAACCACACGATATGCATGCAAATGGTGCTTTTGGCAGAACGCGCGTGTGGATTTCTACCAAACGACTTGAAAAGCATGCCAATGCTGCTCTTTTTAGAACCCGCACATGGATTTGTGCCAAAATACGTTTTAAGCATGAATATGACACTTTTGGTAGACGAGGATGCAGTTTTCTGCAAAACCACACGATATGCATGCAAATGGTGCTTTTGGCAGAACGCGCGTGTGGATTTCTACCAAACGACGTGAAAAGCATGCCAATGCTGCTCTTTTTAGAACCCGCACACGGATTTGTGCCAAAACGCGTTTTAAGCATGAATATGACACTTTTGGTAGACGAGTATGCAGTTTTCTGCAAAACTACACGATATGCATGCAAATGGTGCTTTTGGCAGAACGCGCGTGTGGATTTCTACCAAACGACGTGAAAAGCATGCCAATGCTGCTCTTTTTAGCACCCGCACATGGATTTGTGCCAAAACGCGTTTTAAGCATGAATACGCAACTTTTGGTAGACGAGGATGCAGTTTTCTGCAAAACCACACGATATGCATGCAAATGACGCTTTTGGCAGAACGCGCTTGTGGATTTCTACCAAACGACGTGAAAAGCATGCCAATGCTGCTCTTTTTAGAACCCGCACCTGGATTTGTGCCAAAACGCGTTTTAAGCATGAATATGACACTTTTGGTAGACGAGTATGCAGTTTTCTGCAAAAC